>NW_015171518.1:927214-980686 GCF_001447785.1 Gekko japonicus
AGGTTTCCATCCTCTCTCCAGCAGTGATGGACTATATTAATGACTTGTCACCGTACTGTGTAATTGCACTGTTCTGTAGTATCCCCCCCACACACACACACACAAAAAGGATAAAGGCCATTCCAATAGATTTTACAGAGGGTCAGATCAATGGCATTGTACTGTTGAAACAGCTATGATGTTACACTGATCTGACCCCCACACACAATTTAAATTTTTTATTGGCATCAACAATGCCAGGTAGTGGAGGGAGAGATTTCCCAGCTCACTGACAAAATGCAGAGGAAGGAAGGAAGCAAAGTGGTCATGTCCTTTCATTCAAATACAAGGCAAATTTCTCTTCCAGATAGAACAAACTGCTCACGCTGATAGTGTCCTGCCATGACAACACTTTTTAAAGGTTTAGAATAAAGCTTTTTTAAAAGGATGGAACCAATGTGTGCACAAATACAGGAGAATATTGTGTGGGAACAGGGGGGGAAACCAGCACGTTGGCTGAAACTGGAAAAAATCCTCAGTGTGGAAGCAGCTCTGGAGGGCCAAGAAACAGCATAGAAACTAAGATCTCTTCTTGATATTGTGTCAAGAAGGCGGGGGGGGGGCCCTATCCCAACTCCATCGGAGGAACCCCTATGTTCCAATGCCAGGGAGCGGGCAAAGCCGTGTGGGTGTTTCACAAAGGCCCTGGAGTCCTTTCCCACTGGCCCTTCCAAGGCGGGCCAGCAGGGAAAGGAGGAGGAAAGGGGCGGCCCGCTGGCTGGGCTTCTCGCCAGGGTCCCGACCACAGGAGGGAGGGATGGGGAGCACCTGGAACGAGGTCCCAACAGGTGGAGCCCAACCCCTTGGTTAGATTCCTTTAAGGCATGGGCAGTGGGGCGTGCAGGTGGGGAGTCAGCACGAATAAAAGAGAAACAGGTGGAAGCCGACGAGGATTTGGTGGAGTCAATTCCAATTCAAAACCTTTATTGGCATTGATCAGAATCATAAATAGTCACCCTTCAGTTCATGGGTTTAACACACAGCTTCCTCATTATGAGGCAGTTACAGAACTTAGCCACCGCTTCAATAACCTCTATATTTTGTGAAGCCAGTAAACGGTACAACATTCTGTCATCAGATTGCTTGACATCCTTCTTAAGAATAACTTCTAAATAAAGTGCCCGAATGTCATCATGCAAACTACAATAGAGGAACACATGTTCGATTGTTTCAATCTCCTCTGAATCACAATCACAAAACCTTCTTAAATCTTCCTGCTAAAACCGCAGAAGAGAGCACGTTGAAGCGGGCCAGCATAAATGCTCTACGCAACTGTGGGGAAGTCAAATCCGATAAGTATTGTGCAGGGGCATTGATCGGAAAACGAGCCCACCTTAAAGGGGAGCATCTACCAGAAGCCAGGGCTCTAAGTTCTTGCATTTCAATATCAATTAATCTCTGTTTGAGCAGAGCAAAGATGTGTGTTTCAGATAAGGACATCATATCATTCAAGCATAAGCCTACTGAGACGATTTTCCTTTCTATAGCAGCAAACCATTCAAAACAATGAGACTCTTTCAGCAGATATGTAATCAGGCTATTGGGACAGTTTCTAAAATGCAAACGTAACCAAAATCTGAAAGTAATTATCCAAGCCCTTGTTTCCAAGCGTATCAAATTAACTTCCAAACAAATGGCGGCATAGGGAACACACAGAGGTAACCCTAGTATTTTCCTCACAAAATTGGATTGAAGTTGTTCTACCATTTTGTTAAAAGCAGTGATCCAAACGGGTACCCCATAAAGAAGCTTCGCTCCAATTTTATGCTCAAACACTTTTAGGGCCACAGGAACATACTGGTTACCCTTGGTAAAAAAGAAACGGGCTATTGCTAGCACACAGCTATTCACAGATTTAATTACTTCTGATCTGTGGGCTACCCACCTTGCACTATGGTGAAAGTTAATTCCCAAATATTTAAAACACTTCACCTGTTCAATAGTTTTACCCTTAACACGCCAGTTGATAGGTTTCCAGGAATCTCCGAACACCATTATTTTAGTTTTGTCAAAATTCACAGATAACCCGTTCAGCTCACAATATTCTATAAAATGTGCTATCAGCCTCTTTATCCCTACTTCAGACCTAGATAGAATTACAGCATCATCTGCATACGATAGCAGGGGCACCGGGCGCGAGCTCAAAATTGGGCTGTGTCCAGCTATCCCCTCTAACCCCGTGGCCAAATCATTTAAAAAAAGATTAAAGAGGAGGGGAGCCAATACAAACCTCTGCTTAACCCCTATATTGATGGAAATTTTGGGGGTTAAATCACCCTCTCTAGAGCCTCTTACTTGGCAAGTGGTATCTGTATATAATTTCCTAATCAACAGGAGCAATTTCATGTCAATTCCCAACAGCCTTAACTTCTTCCATAGAAGCTCCCTTGAGAGAGTATCAAAAGCACTCTTCAAATCTAGGAAGGCAGCGTACAACTTGGACCCTTTCCCTTTTTTGTATTTGTTCACTAAGTGACTTAACACAATACAGTGATCCAGAGTTGACTTCCCCTGACAAAATCCTGCTTGTTCTATACCTAAGATTTTTTGTTCTGCCATCCAGATCTTAAGTTTGGATGCCAGATGGCTTGCATAGAGTTTCCCTAATATGGAAATCAGGCTAATGGGCCTATAATTACTAGGCAATCTACAGTCACCTTTTTTAAAGATTGGCACTATAATAGCATTTGTCCATGCTTCAGGTATTATTCCTGTCCTATCTATAGCAGTAAATAAAGCTGCTAAGGACGCCCACCATTCCGGAGTTGCTTTAATGGCCTCCGGGGGAATTGTGTCTGGTCCCGGCCCCTTTCCGGCCTTAATTTTAGTAATTAACGTGATAATCTCTGCCTCCTGCACCGGTGGCCACTCCAGACAATCCCCTAGACTGATCTCCAGGTACTCAATTTCACTCCTTCCATCTGCCGAAAAGATCTTCTGGAAATGTTCGTACCAGGCCTTGGTGGTAATTGGGGGATTCATAATACTATTCCTGCCTAGAGCCTCGTAAATCACCAACCAAAATTTCCTTGCATCATTGCTAATTGTGGCTTGCAGAAGAGGCTCCCAATTTTTCTGGAGGGCGACTTTCTTTTTTTATCTCTGAACAATTTACTTAAGGCTGCTTTGGCTTCAAAATATACTGCTGGGAAATACTCACAACAAGAACTCCTATATATCTGGTACATAGATTGTACATGGGCCTTCGCTTCAAGGCACTCCCTATCAAACCAAGTGGCTTTCTGCTGCCTCTTTCCGTTTCTAGCCTGATCCTGTCCCAATATCATCACATCTACAAGCTGTTTGATGACTCCCTCATAAGCCTGAATCAAGTCTGGAGTCCCATTCATAGCCATAGACTGAGCTATAAACTCATTCAGTCTCTGCAAGGTCAAAACACCACTAACTTTTTGTGCCACTCTATCCGACCATCTACACCTGGGTAAACCTTTGCACCCTACCCCTTCCCTCAAACCCTGGAGGTCCTGTTCCCTAGATGTGGAAATAAAATTGAGAAACAAAGCCAAAGGAAAATGATCACTCTCAGGGCGTCCTAAAATTGAGAATGTGTTTATCTCCTCCTGGAGTGTCGAAGATAACAACATGTAATCTATCACACTACAACCTCGTGCAGAGGCATAAGTATACTCGCCAGGTGAATCAAAAGGAGGTAGACCATTTAAAATGACTAAATTAAACCTCAGGGTAAGATGGGCCAGCTGAATTCCAGCATCGTTAATGTGCGGATCTTTAGAGAGTCTTGAATTAAAAAAACAATTAGGCGATAGAAACTCTGGATCAATGCCTATTTTTTCTGCTAACACCAGACTATTCTGCCCTATTCTTGCATTAAAGTCACCAACCAGGACTACTTCCCTGGATGGTTCCTTCTTTTCCAGAACTTCTAATAATTCCCGCGAAAGGTGGCATATATACATTAATTATAACTACTATTCTCCCAGCCCATTTAACAAGAAATGCCTGGGCTAACTGTTTACAATCCAGAAGGGTAAAAACCTCGATATTAGCTTTACTTGACCATGCCATCGCAAGCCCTGCCTGATATCTTCCAAATCGCTCAGATTTAAAAGCAGGTACAATATGAACATTAAAACCTTCTTTAAAAAAACTGATTTGGTGGAGTCTTGGATTTCGTGGAATCTTGGAAAGTGACGGAGCGGAGGGAGTCGCGGGGCAGCCGCCCTTATCCACTCGAACTCATCCTCCAAACTCACCATTGGGTACGGAGTGAGGAAACTCTGCCGACAGTGTCTGAGGCAACCCCTGCTCAGCGGTGCCGACTGCCGCCCTGGCCGCGCCCCACGGCCCATCCAGACCCCAGCATCGACCAGCTGACATATTGCCTCCCAGCACTGGTGTTCAGAGGGTTTTCTGCCTCTGTGTGTGGATGTTCTCATTGGTCACCATGACTAGTGGCTATTGATGGGCTTACCCTCCATGAATCTAATTTCCTGTTAAAGCCACCTATGCTTGTGGCCATCACTGGTGGCCATCACTATGTACAATGGCAGTGAAATGCACCATTTAACTACTTGATAAGTAACCAAGTATTCCCTTTTGTCCAACCTGTGTGTCAACTGTATTAGAAGCCCCCAAATTCCAGTACTATGAGATATGGAGAGCACATTCTGTCTAATTTCTCCCCCTCATGCATAATTTCACATGCCTGTATTATGTTCCTCCTTAGTCAGCTTTTTTCCTAAACTGTGATTTAAACTGCAAAGTCCCAGACTCTGTAGGCTTTCCACACAGGAAAGGTGTTCCGGCCCCTCAGTCATCTTGTTTGCACTCTTCTGCACTTTCTCCAGCTCTACAACATTCTTTTTCAAGCTATGGCAGCCAGAACTGTGCACAGTATTCCAAATGAGGTTGCACCATAGGTCTATACAGGGGAATTACAATATTAGGTGTTTCATTTTCAGTTCCTTTTCTAACCATTCCTGGCATGGAGTTTGCATTTTTTTTCACTACTATCACACACTGAGTATACATTTTTCTCAAACTGTCCACTACATCGCCAAGATCTTTTTTTTCCTCCACTTCTTCCAGTTCACACCCTATCAGCCCATATGTTAAGACCACTTTTTGTGCCAATGTGCATCTCCTAACACTTACGTACACTGAACTTCATTTACCATGCTGTTGCTCACTTGCCTACTTTAAAGGAATACTCCTGTAGCTCTTCACAATCTACTTTGGTTTTCACCATCCTGAATAATTTGATACTTCCACAAACATGGTCACTACACTACTCACATTCAATCCCCAATCATTTACTAACAGATAAATAGTATTGGTATCAATGTCGATCCTTGTGGGGCCCACCGCCCTCCACTGAGAGAAGGATTCACCTATGACTGTTCTCTGCTTCATTGTTTAACCAAATATTAATCCATAAAAGGACTTATTCTCTAATCCCGATTGCTGAGCTTACTCAGGAGTCTTCAGTGTGGTACGTTGTCAAAACCCTTTTGGAAGTCCAAGTCTATAATGTCTACTGGATCACTATTGTCCACCTGCTTGTTAACTTTCTCAAAGAACTCCACAAGGTTTATTTGTATCTTACTTTTCTCCCCAATGGAGACCCAAATCAGTTTACAGTACGAAAGAGAAAATGCACCAGAAACAAACAAGAGAAAGAGGAGAGGGGAGGCTTCTGAGGATAGACCAGATCTTTATCTCTTCTGATCATCCTGCCAGCTTGAGGCGGCAGCCCTCCGGCTAAGAACCAAAGGCCTAGAGCCCTGGTAAAGCAGGACGTTGATCAGAACTCCTGCTGATTTCCCCTCAGCACGGCAGGCTTTGTGCCTCTACATGTTGAATCATTCTGTATTTACTAACAGTTTCTACTAATTAACTTGGTACAGACGTTAGGCTAACTGGCTTGTAATTTCCTGGAGACCCTCTCTACCCCTTTTTAAAAATCAGTGTGACGTTTGCTACTTTCCAGTGGTCTGGTAGAATGTTGATTTTTGTGACATTACATATGATGGTTAATAGATCAACGATTTCATACTGGATTTCTTTAAGAATCTTTGGATGCATGCCATCTAGACTCAAAGACATATACCCTTTAAATTTGTATGGCAGTCCTAGAGCTTCATCTCTTATCAATGCAATTTAACTCAGTTCTTCAGGCCCCCTTTCCCAAAAACAACAGCTTCGGCATGGACATGTGGCCCACATTTTCCACAGTGAAAACAAATGCAAAGAATTGAGTTGCTCTGTCATATCCTCATCTTCTTTAAAACCCTATGTGCTTTGTTTTTAGCAACCCACTCCTCAAATTCTTTTTTTTCTCCCACTAATGTCAGAATACATTTGCTTGTGCTCCTGTCTGTACACTTCACTTGGGAAAGCCTTTCCCCTTTTTGTTTTTTTTAAAAAAACCTTGTTTTTTATGGCTTCCTTGAATCATTAACCACACAGGCATCTTTTTAGACTTGGCAGGACCTTTCATGCCCTGACCTGGATGGCCCCCAGGCTAACCTGAACTTGTCAGATCTTGGAAGCTAAGCAGGGTCAGCCCTGGCTACTATATTTGGATGGGAGGCCACCAGGGAATCCCAGGGTTGCTATGGAGAGGCAGGCATTGGCAAACCACCTTTGAAGGTCTCTTGCCTTGAAAACCTTACACAGTCACCATAAGTTGGCTGCGACTTGACAGCCCTTTCCACGATCATCTTTCCTAATTTGGCCTGTGCATTCTAGCTGGGCCTTAGTGTGGTTTTGTTTAGGTTGTTTAAAATGGTTTCCAAGCATCCTGGAGGTATTCAACTTTCTTCTTCCTTTTAACCTCGTTCTGGTGTCCCCTTATATTTGTAAAGTTCCTGCTTTTGAAATCCAATCCAATTATTTCCGACTTTTAGAGTAACATTGACGTGAATGTCCCACTTAAAGCATTGTGGTCACTGTTCTTATTCAATGCAACATCATCTACATCTTGCACCAGGTCTCGTTCTACTCAGAACCAAGACCAGGGTCACTCACTAGTACCCCTCCCGTTACCTCCACGACCAACTATTCCAATGAGAAACATTCCACGACTTGAGCATGCATTTGCCATGTGAGTGTGAGAGTAACTGAAGCTACCCAGTATTGTATTTCCCACTTTAGTCACTCCATTTATCTTCTCCTCTCTCTAGGTCTGTCTCATATAGGGTTGCTAGCCAGCAGGAGTCTGGGGGTGTGGACACGGGGAGAGTCATCGTTTTCCAGGTAGAGGCATGAATCACTTCCCAGTTTCCTGTGGAATTATCGTAACACTGTATCTTAACTATATGTCCACCTCCAAATGCTGGGAACAAGGCTACCCTCAAGAGGAATCCCTCTATTTGTACACCCCAAAAGATCCTTGTAATTTGCTAACTTCTTCAGCCACAACTAAATTTACAGAGCGTTACTCAGGAGGCTTTCACACACGCTAAATAATCCAGTTTCAATCCACTTCAGCAACTGTTTGCAAGTGGATTTTGCCATTTCACATAGTAAAAGCAAGTGAAAGTGGATTGAAAGTGCATTATTTAATTTGTGTGAAAGCTCTGCATTTGTTTTGCTCCAGACAAGCTTTGTTCTGTGTGGTTCTCTTGCCCCCCCTCAAACTTTCTCACTAAATTCAGATGCGAAATTCCCCTGCCAGCACTGTTTGCATACTCCAGGACCAGCTAAATAATTGTGTTTCCGGCTATGACCTGTGCCTTCTTCTTCAGTCCTCAGACAACAGTAGGGTTGACCCTTCTGCGAGAACCATAGGATTGAGCACACATGGGGCTCATTTGCTGCTTGGGATTCAGGCCCGCACTGCTGCCCTGCTCTTTTTGCTGGCAGAGCTGTGGCGACAGTCCATCTCCCTTCCTGCTAAAAGATTTAAAGGACCCTCCAGCTGGTCGGCGGGCCACATACTGCCCACTGATCAGCTAAAGTCCTTTAAATCTTTTAGCAGGGAGGAAGAGGGGTGGCTGTGTCTTGGAGGCAAGGCTTCCCCCAGCGGCCAGCTGGCTAGGGGTGGAGTTGAGCCCCCAGAACCACCACCTGGACCTGGGGGCTGGCAACCCTAGGACATGACCATACTGATCACTCCCAGCAGAGACAGAATAGAAACGCTTGCCCTAAAAAGGAGGCTGGCTCTTGAATGTCTGTATCTTACTCACTGTTGCTGAGTATTTGGTTTGCCCACATTCAGGAAAGTAAGTTTTGTTTAATAAAGCAACTATTTCAGTGAACAAAACATTTATCATTTAAATATCAACAAGATAATTGCCTATCTAGCCCACATACATACCCGTACATAAGATTAGCTCTCCTATTGATTTTTTTTAAGTTATCATGTCAACTTACTCTGGTGCGATTCTTGTGTGCAAACAATTAACAGTAAGGCAAACATTGAAACACATTATGTGCAGGCATTGACTTTCCTGGAATGCATAGGTAACCCTTTGCTAGTTTTCTAGACCTTGGGAAATGTTTGCAGCAAAATATAAAGAATAAACCTAAAAGCATACATTTAATGTTTCATATCCTTATGCATTTTACATATGAAATTGCCTTATAGGGAGTCTGCAAGCATGCAGACCCCCTTGTCTCTCAGGTGAGGTCGTTTCAACGAACAATGGACCCCATCAGGGTGCCCCAGGAGTCTATATACCAGGCATCTTGACCAGGGGTCTTTTGGTAGAAAAAGAGCTGCAGGAGCTCATTAGCATAAGGTATGCTAATGAGCTACTAGGCTATTATCATAATAGCTCATTAGGATATGCTACGCCCCGTGACATCACTGGAAGTGATGTCAGAAGGGGAAGCAAAAGGAGGGGAGGCATCTTCAAAAGCCTCCCCTTCCCTTCCCCAGCCAGGGAGTGAAGAGAGAAGGGGTTTAAAGTTTAAACCCCTTCTCACTAACGTTGGGCCAAGAGAAAGAAAAGGAAAGGAGGGAAAGATAGCAGAGATGGAGGAAGGGAGGCTCTCCTACCACCCCCCCATCAAGCCCCCGCCACCCCCACGGATCCCTCACGCAGGTCACTCACTTACCGCAGCGCTCCAGCACGGGCCCCAGGAGACCGGCTACAGGCCTCCTTGGGCCTCCCCGGGGCCGCAGTGCTCCAGTGTGGGCCCCGGGAGACTGGCAACAGGCCGCAGCGTGGGGAGCTGGGGGCAGGGCTTGCTGCCACCGCCATTTGTGCCACCTCCTGGGCTGCCAGAACAGCGCTCCAGTGCGCTCCGACCCCAAAAGACCCCTGATCTTGACATAAGTGAACACAAAGATGGATGCCAGGACTGGCAGGCTCTATACTCCTGTCTAGGCAGCGGCCCTGGGAAGTACATGAACTTGTTCTGACAGTTGCAACACCCGCTCTACCCTGTCAACATCTGCATACTCTGGACAATGGACTTGCCTCACCCTAAAGCTACTTCTTTTCAGACTCAATCCCTAATCCTATCAATCTCACCTCAGCCTTCCTCCCCACATTTCCTTTATAATAAAAAATCCCAACTTCTACTCCTTTTGCACACCACAAACCCAAGTGGCTCATCAAGTAGTATTGTTTCTGTTTTGATTAGTTTAAATTACCAATCCATTAGTTCTTCAACCACTGAAGAAATAATCAGGAACCCAACCCAAATTTTATTTTGAATCTAGAAGAAACCTCTGGTATGTTTTGTCCATTCCTGGGAACACTATTCAGCCATTCACAGACGCCTCTAGCTAATCTTATCAGAAGCACATTAACACCTTAGTTTACATCACACCTCAACTCTCATGCAAACTGTCATAATTTTTCCAGGTCTTTGTTTATTCTTGGAAAGCCATTTTTGGTATTATTTTGAGGCACAAATGTCAGACTGCCTCAGGACACATTTTTCCTATAAAAATAGAACACAGAGCTCGGTTTCTGTGTGTCTGCCACAGGCACCCACTGGCAGCACACACCCAAATTCATTTGGGTTCCTTCCATCTTCATAGCCTCTCTTCTGTGGACTTCTACAGGATAGGTAATTATAATTCCCAAAAGTCTATTATTCCTGCTCACCTCTGTATTTCCACTACTTTTATGTTTTTAACGCATGTTTTATTTCTGTATGTATGCATTTAATTACGATTTCTTCTTTTAATAAAAACAACCCTTTTGGTTAAGCTACAGACTGGTTATTGAGAGTTCTCTTAAAGGGAAAGATCCTCAGCGACATAGGCAGTAGATCCTCGCTAGTACCCCACCTCTCGCTGAGGCCTGCCATTTAGCTAAATTCCCCCAGAAACTGAAGGAAGCAATTCAGATTCTTAAATCTACACTCGTAGGTGTAACAAGACAGAACAGTCTAGAACAGTCTAATATTTTTTTGCCCGAAGCCTTGTGCCAGTCAGGTTGTCCCCAAAACTTTCTGTTTTAAGATATTTTAAACAGTAGATGTCAGGGATTGAACCTAGGCCTATCAGCATGTGATCAATCTCTGAACCATGAGATTTCACCATATACATTCATGCAGCATATGCTTTCTGTCTCTTTCACTCCAAATTATTCCATTTGGTCTCTGGATTCCAATATCCAAGTAAACTTTGGCAAGCCAGAGTTAGCCCCCCGGCAACGTGCTACTTACCATGGATTCAAGGCATATAATATTTGCACCTGGTACAAGAAAACTCAAACCTTCTTCTGCATTTTGTAGAATATACTTATTACATTTATTTTGCAGGTACATTTTTAAGAGAATTTTACTCTTGACTAGAATAATCCTTTTAAGGAACAAAAATTCCTCTGTAAACATAGCATCACAATTTAAAAAATCAGGTTACATTTGGCATGTAAAATACTATGATTTGTGGAGATCTGTGCATTTCATTTCATGGCATTGTCACATAATCATTTCTCTTTCATCTAGACACAACCTAAGATTTGTCCTTTATTTAACAGATACGAAAGAGGTAATCTGTACACACACATACAAATTGCACAATAAATACAGTACCTGCCACATTAATCTTCTACAATATACTGTACATTCAAGTGAAGGAAAAAAGTTTCAATTGCCCATGTTCACTTAAGTGAACCATTTACCATAAATTAGTGTTAAAAGTGCTACTTTTTCCTGAAGTAAAAAATACAAAAGGCTACAGTATTTCATTACCAGAAGATCCCTATACTTTCCAAATCAAAGAACCAAGACTTCCATCACAAGACACTATATATATATGCAAACATTTTAATAGCCTTTCAAAACGGTACAGACCTGAAAGACTTGGGGGGGGGACCTTAAAAAGCCACACATACAGCACAACTGAGAATATCGAGCAATTTCACTTGTCACACCCTGTCTCACCAAATGAAGTCAGAAAGTTGATGGGCACATTTGCTTAATAAAGAGAGGTAGGCTAAAAATCTAAGGCAAGTTATCAAGATGCTCTGTGCATGAGTTTGATGGTAACCACATGTGTAAACTGTAAGTGTCGTCCTGGGCAACAGGGCCGGGGCCACTATGGTGTATCTTTCGCAGCTGCTCCTTTTTAACCTGGCTTGATTTTCTGACTGCAGGAGTTTTATCCAGAAGAGTACTTGAACTGGGAGGAAACCAAACAGAAAAGAATGAGCGTGCCTGTGCTTATGTATATTTACATAAACAAACACAAGTATGCAATATGTATCCTAAACTTAGCCCAATTTGGGACCCATCGAGCCAAATGTTGCTCACCAGCCATATATTGTTACCTGCTAATGACAACCCCTTGCTTCTGTAGTACCAAGCAGATTATGGATTCTGTTGCAGGATAAAGGGACTCTCTAGCAGGCTGCCATACATACCTGGAAACTGAGTGTGGTCTGGCAGATCACAGTAGTTTTACACAGTGTTTGTGGATGGGGTGTGGGGGACAAAGTGACAAGATGCCCCAGAGACCTACAAGGCTGAGGACCCCAACGTATTGGTTTATATGACACACAGTTAACAGACAAACACATTTGGGCCACCCCAGACTTTGGTCTTCAGGACATGGGTTTAATGAATGTACTATCATTAAATGCTACATACAAGATTCTTTAATACATTAAGTAACTCCTTGATGTATGTAAATATGCTAGGTTTTCTAGTGAAACAACTGGGGTGGGGAAGGACTTGCCTTGTGGCATCGCTCTGCAGCCCCAGATGTATCATCAGGAGCATGAGTCTGAGAGAAACACCAGGTGCATTTCATACTTCAGTGCTTAGTATTTTGGGGGAAGGGAGAGGGAAGAGTGATGGGGAAACGCAGATACCTGTTTGCAAGGTCATGCTGAGTAGTTTGACAAATGTCAGAGAATGTGGATACATTAGACAAGTCACTACATTTCTTCTGGTGAGACCTGAAGTTTGTCAATGGATTATCAGAGTCAGAACCTGTAAGACAAATGGTGCTTATTAGGTAACAATAATATCTGTTAAGGAAGGATATGTGGGACAACACATTGAAACACTGTGTGGGGTGGGGGGAGAGAAATGGCAACACGGAAGCATAAGCAAGCAGTACATTTAGGATAAAGAAAATAAATGCAAGGTCATGCACAATGAGCCTCAAGGCTATCACAAACTTGGTGAATGGAAGAAACTTTAATCATGCCTCACTTTGCATTTGGGCTTTGCTTTCTCCTCCTCTTCACCGCAGATTGCTTGGAGGCAATCCTTACATGCCAAGTAACTTTTGGCAAGCCTATGTAAAGATATACACATCCACAAAAACTACCTATTACCATATTTGCATCACTGTGTTACATTTGCAAGACTTAAAGGCCACAAATCCTTTGTGACTTCCCCATGTCTAGAGTGGACCCACCATCCATCATGTGGTGCAGGAGGCTAAGTTAGTGCTGGAAGGGGATACACTGTGCAAATCTTCATTGCCTCCAGAGGGAGAAATTTAACAGCATAGCAGCTAATGACTGCAATGCTGCCGTACACCAACGGTCTACACAACAAGACACAGTTGGCAACCTGAGAAAATGCCAGCCTCCCCTTCTCCAAGCATCTAGTACTCAGCCCGTCTCTTGGATGCGCATTTTCCTTCCCATATCATTTGCTGGGTGCAGTGAGGAATTTATATCAAAACATGCACCAGATGTTACTGGGGCAAGAATGCATATTGGGGGGGGGGGGGATTGGACCCATAACTGCATTTAACAGGAGTTTAACATCCAATTCCATCTTCAGGTTTTCAGTGGAGGTTTTTCTGAGACTGAGCTGGGTGCCTTGGTCTCAGTGTCCTGAAATGTTAAGAAGCTGCAAACCAAGCTACCGGTGACAGCTTATTTAACTGCATTTGTAGTTCGCATTTCTCAAAAAGCTACAAGGCGGATCAATTAAAATATTTAAAGCCAACATGCATGGTAAGATCTCTCTCTAACACAAATACCAAAAGCAGGATGTGCTAAAATGTTCTGTTTTCCTAAGTCTAAAGAAGAATAGGAGTGTGGAGGGCTTTCCGAACTTCTTCTGGTAAATTGTTCCACCAGGTAAGAGCCACAACTGGAAAAGCCTGAGGCACAAGATGTTATATATTTGAATGCATCTAAGTGAATTTGTAGTTATGTTCCACTCAGTTGCTTGTTATGTTGAATCTGTTGTTCATTTTCTTGCATTAGCTGTACTTGATGATGCTGTGTCTTAGTAAAACCGTTAGTTCCTAGTTCGGCCTTGTGTGAGAGTCTTCATGGAAGATTTTGCTACCATTGCAAATATCTTACAACTGGCAAAGAGGATGGGATTGAAAAGGGCTTCTTATGATACAGAACTGTAAGTAGCAGGGAAACAACAACATGAAGTGGTGGCGGCTACAAGCATGGACGGCTTCAAAAGGGAATTAGATAAGCATATGGAGCAGAGGTCCATCAATGGCTATTAGCCACAAGGTATAGATAGGGACTCTGGGGGAAGTGATGCTCTGTCTTCTTGGTGCTTGGGGAGGTGGTTAACAGTGGGAGGGCTTCTAATGTCCTGGCCCCACTGGTGGACCTCCTGATGGCACCTGTGTGACAGAGTGTTGGACTGGATGTTTCCTCATTTACTGCAGAATTAAACAAAACTTTTCAGAACATTGTGATTTAAAGGAAGGAGTACTTTCCAAGATACTACGGAGTTGAATGGGCTACTCCCGTAGGTCCAGTTCAAGGGGGGGGGGGCAGTACAGATCTGTGGGAATTTTAAGGCCACAAATTGAGGATATATTTGCCAATTTGTCAGGGGGCAAATGATTCAACAAGACTGATCTGCAGATGGAAATAGAAGAAGACTCCAAGGCATACCTCACCATCACTACACCCAATGGTCAGGGCTGGCTTGAGGTGTTTCTGCACCCTAGGAGAGGCTGCCTTGTGGATGCCAACCTCCCAGTGGGGCCTAAAAACAAGCCAAAGGCCGGACCCGAGAGCAGAAATAGGCCCCTACCCCACAGCCCCCACCCCCTGTCCTCTCTGGGGCTGCCACGGTGGGGGTGCGGGGACTGGGTGGGGCGTGGGTGGCGGCGGGTGGATTCTTTGGCGGTGCCCCCCCGACTTCCCCCTCCCACTGGAGAAGGGAGGGAGACCCCCTCCTCCAGCCAGACGACTCTCGAGGCCGGGGGAGAAGCTGGGCTGTCATTTTGGAGCGGGGGAGGGCGGGAGGGGACCGCGGGGCTTTGTGGTGGCTGTTACCATGTGTGCTTTAAATGTATTATTTGTGCTGTGCTGATGCTGTATTGTCTGTAAAATGTCTTTGCATTTTATGTTTGTGGAATATGGGAATTGCTGTGTCTTGGTTTGCTTTGCCTTCCTGTTTGCACCTGGAAGCTGCTATGTGCAGGGCTTGTGCTGCCTATGCTAATGGACACGTGCATACCCAAACCTTCCCGACATGCCTTAGGACAAAGAAGACCTTTGCCTTAGGACAAAGAAGACCTTTGCCATTAAGCTCAGCCTTTGGAGACTTGGAAAACAACAGGTCTCCCACCATTACAGATCTCCTGGAATAACACGTAACCCCACATATCTGGTTTGGAATCACAAAAGGACAACATCCTGTTATTGCCTTCCTGGACCAGGCAACATCTGCAAGTCAAAGGTTGCTATGGGAATACAACTTTGACACCTTGCCACATGGCTCCCATTGAAGTTAGGCTTAGAATTTGAATATCGCCCCACTCCCCTCTAGGTAAAGCGTCACAACCCGTCAACCTATAGGTATAGAGAAGGGGACGGATTTCAGGTGTAGATTGGCCTTATGCCAACCCCCAAAACTAGGTTTTAAAAAGAGAAACACAGCCTTTGTTTCTCTGGAAGGAAGGTAGTTAGCTAACCATCCCTCTTATTACTTTCACCTTTGCAACTTAAGTCTACTGCAGGTGATCCTTAAGTGTTCTCTGGAATCACGACCAGAGAACCCACATGTGTTTGGCTGGACCATTCAGTGTGTTTTTAGAATCCCTAAAGTCAGTACTTTTGTTTCTGTTGCAACTGCTGAGAAGAATTACTTCTCGCCTAGAACTCAGATAAGTATTAACGCTACCCTTCTGTGTGCTACCTCATTGTTTGTTGAAGTTATTATTTTCATTACTGATTGTTTTCTGTACCTACTGTGAACTTAAGGAACTGTGTGTATGTGTGAACGCATCTGTTTTTCGTGTGCTTGAGAAATATTTAGTAAAGACACATTTATTCATTAAACCTTAGTGTGTTGTCTCACTTCCTGGGAAATAGGAGCGTTCGTTCTGAATCTGCCCTCTGTATACACGGGTAAATTACTCACGCACACCCACTGCCATACATAAGACAGAGTTGGGCCACGGAACAATCTCAGTAGGAAGAGTTCCGGTTTCACGGCAGTGACACCTGAATTATGTGGCCAAACCCCCCTGTGTGGTACACTGCCTGCAGCTGCCCTCCCTGTGCTGCCAGCGGCTGGGAGGCAAAGGGCAGAGTGGCCGGCTGGGAAAGCAGAAGCCTCCGGGTCAGTCACATCACATCAGCCGCTTGGGCAACTTTCACGCCACCTTCAGCAGAGGAAGGGGGCAGAATGGAGTGGCGGTGGGGGGGAATGGTCGCCGGGTTGCCTGGGGTCTCCTTCATGGCCTCCGCCTTGAGGGGCTCCAGTGTGTGTGTGTGGGGGGGGCGCTTCTTCAGGATGGGGCAGAGGGGTCGTCGCCCTTCTCCTTTCTCTCTCTCCCCCTCCCCCCCACCTAGTCAGCCCCATGCGGACTGAGATTCCTCAGGGGCTTTCGCCAGGGACTTCCAGCCGAGCCTCTTTCACCAAAGTTGGGGGCGGCGAGAGCGCTGAGGAGGCAGGCAGGTGGGTGGGGGGAGGGCCAGAGGCAACAGGGAGCTGCCCAAGACGATGGATGTGCCTCCTTGCCGCTGTGCTGGAGCGACGTTCCTCTCTGCCATCCTGGGACTGCAGGCAGGCAGGCAGACAAAGCGTGGGACCATGCCACCGCTCCTTCACCCACCTCTGCCACCGCCACCTCTTTCTCCCAGAGCTTGCTGGAGTCAGGGAGAAAGAGGCGGCAGCAGCGGTATGGGAGATGCAGGGCTTTTGGTGGGAGCTGGGGGGCTTTGGTGGGGGGGCAGGTCCAGTTTGGCGCCCTAAGGGCCGGCCTGTGCTCTAGGCGAATGCCTAGTTCGCCTAGTGGGTGAGCCGGCCCTGCCAAGGGTGAGTGGTAATGGACCACAATTTACCTTGGAGGAATTTAAATCTTTTATGTGCCACAATGGCCTTCGTTATATAACTTCTGTACCACATCACCCATCAACAAACGGATTGGTGGAAAGATTTGTACAAGCCTTGAAACCCATGGCAGCTGACCATGGCTCTTTGCCGAAGAAGCTAGCACAGTTTTTATGGGCATATCACAATGCTGCTCACACCACCACTGGTCAGTCACCAGCAATGTTGCTTATATCGTAGGCATCTATGCTCATGTCTGGGTTTGTTGAAACTGGAGTTATGCATGCATGTTGAGAAGCAATGATTTGGTCAAACACCTGACAGAAGATGTGGCACACCTGATCAGCTATGTGGGCCAGACACTGCTGGCACAATTACAGGGGACCAAACAAGTGGCATCCTGCTATTATCCACCACCAGACAGGTCATTTATCTTACACAGAAGAAGTATCACACAGCACACTGTGGCGCCGTCACAACAATCAGCTAAGGGGCTCAGGAGTAACTCCAGCTTGGATGATCGGACCAACATACTCAGAGCAACTCATGATACCATCTCCAGCAGCCCAGGCAGGGGATAGTTCTAACACACCTGTATTAGAAATACTCTTATGGCGCATCTGTGGAAACCATCCACAACAGACGTGCCTCAGCAAGACAACTGCACAGATGTAGAACCACCATACAGAACTGAGCAGCAGAGAGTTTGAGGCTACCCTGAATGGAAGCACAAGCCACCTGAATCTACCTTCCACTGTTCTTCACATAATGCTGGGGGGGGGGGGGGGGATGACTGTTATATATTTGAATGTGTCTAAGTGAATCTGTAGTTATGTTCCACTCAGTTGCTTGTTATGTTGAATCTGTTGTTCAGTTTCTTGCATTAGCTTTACTTGATGATGCCGTGTCTTAGTAAAACTGTTAGTTCCCAGTTTGGCCTTGTGTGAGAGTCTTCATGGAAGATTTTGCTACCATTGCAGATATCTTACAAAGGCTGTGAGAGATCTCAGTTGTCTCTACAGCAGGGATCTTCAAAAGGCCATGGTCAGATGAACAGAGGTGAGACAGCAGAGCATGATAGGAGAGGCAGTCCTGCAGATATATAGGCCCACGGCCATGAAGGGCTTTATAGGTAATAGCCAGCACTCAATGAAGTGACTGCAAAATGTGCAAGTTTGTACATTAGGATTTGGATCCAGTGATGCACACACAGAAACAGACTTAGCACAGTTCTGTTTGCACAAGACCTGGTGTAACATCTATTGCTTTCCTACAATACTCAGAAACAGAACACACAAGATCTCACTCAAGCAAAAATTTAAGTGGGAATACAAGAAGTCTGACATAACAAAAGTGGCTACTGCCACCTTTTTCTTATACTACTGTCTTCACAAAAAGCTTTACCACAACTAGAAATTTTGCACTGGATTCAACCTAGAAGTGGTATAAGCTAAACTGCACTTGATACAGATTTGAGTGATGGTGATTTACACTTCCCTCCCTTTTCCTCCTTCCCTCCATCAATATACATGGCTTGTAGGTTTACTGTTGAAGAGAGTGTGATGTGTTTAACAACATTAGAAGTCTTACTTCCTGAGAAGGCACTTCGATGTTTCACGTATTCAAACTTATTGGGCTCAGAAGTCATATTTAAGAACTGCTGCTTCAGCCAAGTTCCACGGTCTTCCTCAAAAGCCTTCCTCTACAAGGGAAAAATGGGAGACCCTTAAAAGTACACTCCACAGTGGATCAACATACATTTGGGCACAACATCATTTTTTAAAGCACAGACAGGCTTATGACGATGGAAAACTATCAGAAAACTAGAGAGAATTCTTGCAGAGCTCTGCAGACACAGTGAAGTTAGTAAAAATGGTACACAGGTGGTTCTGCCATCAAGTATGGTTGAAAACGAAAAGCTTCTTCACATTTATTTTACATGCTTTTAACATGAATGGAAGACCTATCACACAGGTGCTGAGGAATGGCAGTTAATCGCCACTTCCTGGCACATCGCCTTTCAACCAGTACACAGCACGCACACTAAAAACCAAGCCTGCTGAATAAACTGGTCTTAGTTTTTGGCAAATTTGGTTAAACTCCTGACAACTACTGAAGGGGATGATTGCCAGCATTATAAGCAAACATACTGAAGTATTAGAGTACCTCAAGTCCTAATCTAATAGCGGCTTCTGTAAAACTTTTGCGCTCTTTTTCAAAATTCCTCTTCTGTTCTTTGAAAAGTTTCCATTCCTCCTTCAGTCGCTCTTTTTCCTCCAGCAGGTAACAGTCCTTTAGTAACAGACTGGTATCATCATCAGATGGAGAAGTTAGCTGTTGCTAGAAGGTGTGACATACAGAAGCATCAGCAGTACTTATATGGAAGTTACTGTTCTGCTCACAACAAAATTACTTTAGGTATTATTAGCCAGTTCTGAAACTTCAGCTAAAAGATTGCAGGATATACAATTTTTAAACACAAAATTAACTTCCAGTTGTTAGTAACACATGATCAAACATTGGGGGTGGGGGGAAAGTGCGGCGGCGGCGATCTAACTGGATACAAAACAAACAACATTTGAGTCCAGTGGCACCTTTAAGACCAACAAAATTTAATACTAGGTATAAACTTTAGTATGCATGCACACGTCATCAGACAGTGAAAAGGTGTGTGTGCACAAAAAAGCTTATACCCGGAATTAAACTTTGTTGGCTTTAAAGGTGCCACTAGACTAAAATTTTGTTCTGTTGCTTCAGACCAACATGGCTACCCAACTGAACCTGGGTACAAAATAGCACCCTAGGCCAAGACGGCAGGAGGCAAAAAGCTGAAGTACCAAATAAGGAAAGAGACTCCATTTATCATCAGTATTCTATATGGGAAAGTATTCCCATACACATATTTAGACTCAAAAGTTTTTTGATCTTTGCATTCCTGTCTATTTGTCACATTTTAATGGGATCGTTCCTCCAAGGAGCTTAAAACAGTGCAAAGAGTTCTCCCTTATGTTCTCCTCACAAAAACTCTGGGAGGTAGAATTAGGTTATGAGAGGATGACAGGCTAGAGGTCACCCAAATGAGCTTCATGGCTAAGTGGAGGTTTGAACTCAGGTATCTCAAACCCCATCTCACACTCTAACCACCCGGAATCATGAGTACTTCTCTGGGAAAATATACTTACCTGTAAGAGTTGCTGTTGAGTTTTGATCATTTCCTTACACTGCTGAATTTCCAACTGTAGCCTTTCGACTTCCATTTCATGCTCTTCTCTTGAGATTGTATTGTTGCTGTTCAGTGTTTCAGAGTGCACATGTAATACTACAAGTTTGAACAGTGACTTTCATTTATTTATTTTATTAACTAGTGCATTAAAAATCATTAAACAGATTTTTCTGTATTATGTTGTTTTTTGCACAAAAATAATACCCAAGAAAGTTAGTCCTCTGTACAGTGGAGAAGGTGAAATATACATGAAGGCATTCCTTATAATTAACAATCAGACCACTAAACTGTCTTACAGAGAAATCCTAAAAAGAGTTTCTCCAGTCTAATCCCACTGAAATGAGTGAGCTTAGACTGGAGTAACTCTGCATAAGGCAGCACTGTTAGTAGTTTATACTGCCCAGGGAGGTCAGGGCTTACTTAAACCTCATCAAATAAACCACCAATATACTTCAACAGCAATTATGCCAAAATCTACTGAAAACGTCTGCAAGGCTCCTAACTGACTAGGTGGGCAATCCAAAGGCAGAATGGCCCTTGAATTTACTGGGAACGTTTCTGGTGGGTCACTGACAACCAAGCGCAAGTTGAGCGAAACAGCCCCTAGGGTGCTGACAGTGTGGCAGTGGACCCTGAGCTTTGATCCAGACTGTGGAAATGACAATGGTTACCCAACAAGATGGGCCATCTAACACAGCTAGGCCCAGGGCAGTTTTAACAACCTAATCTGCCAAAGCAATCATATGCTGTTAATGCATGACAGAAATCTGATTCTGTTAATGTACAAAGGAATATTAAACATCACTAGGAGACCAGAAGTAGAAACACCAATATGCAAAACCCTCAAGGGATAATGTTACAAATGTGCGTCGGCTAAATATTCAAGTCACTGATCTCAGTAATATCCAGCCATAAATCTGTTCCCATGATATGCACGGGCATGTGCAGTTTAACATTCCCATTGTCAGGAGACAAAGGGTCAGTGCCATTCTCAAAACTTTTTCAACTAAAATGATCCAGATAAACTGTTTTGGAGATTCAAATATATGGGAAAAGAAAACAGAGACTGAGACACTAAACTTACCACAAATGGTTTGGCAGGTATCCTTGTATGGGCTGTGCCTCCTCCTTGCTCTCTGGTCAAAGCATATGCAACATGTTCCCAAGGCTTCCATTATCCTGAGGAGGCACTCAACACCACCCCCCAGTTCATGTTTTGCCAGATTTCAGAGGAAAACAGATCCCCATGGAACAAAGTTTGATCCAGACCATCTTGGAAGAAGCAAAAGACCTCTGTTGCAAGTGCACTGGATTTCTTTCTGCAACACTACCTGTGGCTTCATAGTTTCTAAGAGTAGAAGAACTTCTTAGATGCCAAAATCACTTCAATAATGTTTTCTGGATAGTCATATTCCTCTAGTACTCTCAGTTTCCATACAGAGAGGTGGAGCTGACCCAGGTTAATATGGAACAGAGGACCCTGTAGGAAAATGTTGTGAGCTGCCAGAATGATCTATCATAGTTGCTGCACCATTGCTATCACATCGGAGAACCAGGGTCTCCTTGGCCAGTGGGGTATGATGAATATGACCTCTGCTGCTTCTTTTTGTGCCCTGTGGAGTGCCCTGGCTATGAGTGGTGTCAGAGGAAAATAACTCATTGTTTCCAAAGGACTAAAGTCAGACCAGAGAATCTCTGAAGTGGAAACTGAAGGGGGGGTATTTTTGCAAACTCAGAAGAACCAGTGCAACGTACAGAGTACTCAGCAGCAATGTTCCCTCTAAGCTGTGGAGTCTTGTGAGCAAAAATTCTACTATGTGAGCTACTGGCATGAAAGTTGTGAGCAAGTGATTTGGCTCCTGCATAAATTAGTTTGCTCTGGAGCTGTCCTTCCTGAGCTAAGACAAAAATGTGTGAGCTGGAGGCTAAAAAACTGTGAGCTAGCTCACACTAACTCAGCTTAGGGGGAACACTGCTCAGCAGTACCAGTACAAACAGAGTGCCCAGGAGAACCCAGTGCCACAATGCCAGCTGATGTCAAGCACAGAATCACAGTTCAAGCGGGGGTGGTGGTGGTTGGGAGCCCAACAGAACCACTGCAATGTACACTGCCCAGCAAACCCAGTGCCTTATGTTCATAATATTAACAAAGGTTTGCTACTATACTAAATACATTCTGTCTCCAAGCAGGATAGGGATGAGAAGGTCTTGAGACCAAGAAGTGAAAATAAAGGGGGGGGGGGGACACATGGAAAAATTAGGCGAAGGGAAACAGAAATGAATGAGAAATGCGTGGAAGAGGGGAAGATAAATTAAGAGAGGGAAAAGTTGTTTTATCTTCCTGCAGCACCTTAACTACAGTTTTGCAAGATATGGCTGAGCTGGGTGCAAGGAAAGGAAGAAAAAAAGGCCAGACTATTGGAGAAAATGACCTGCAGGCTGGCAATTATTGTAGCAGCTATCAGCCTGCTGACTTGGTTGTATGATTTGTTAAGCAAATTTGTGTCAGTCTTGGAGAAAGGGGAAGTCTAGCCAATCCTAGAGTGCTTTTTACTATGCTCAGACTTCCCTGTGCCCCTAGTGGCTGCACCCAGAACTGCAATTTAAAAATAAAAGGAAAGATGTTCAGCTGGACGCAGCATGACACTGGCTTCAAGGGCCCTCCTAAAGCTGCACCTAAGGGCAGAGCACACCCCACCCCGCCCCACCCTTGGTACACCACTGCCTGTGTGGCAAGTAAATGCCTCAAAGTCCCAGAGAAAGAAAGCCTCTGTGTAGTTTAAGCCTAAGCAGCTTCATTATGCCCCCCATAGTTCAAGCCCCTGCCCCTGACTGACAGACTGGTGCACCCACTTATCTGGGGTGGAACAAAACCAAGTGCAAGCAAAGAACGAAAGTCCACTTCCTACTATAGCATCAGGAATTGAAGGGCTCCTTTCTGGTCTTGTTGGCTGAGGGACCCTGCTATATGTAGGTGGGTATGGAAGTGAATCTTTCTTCTTTTCCCTAGTCACCACCAGGACTTCATTCAGTGCTGCATCCCCAAAGAATTTCTCTCCCTAGTCTGGGACAGTGGAGAGGCTGTTCTTGGAGAAGTGACCCACCCTCCAGTGTTTTAGCCCTTGGTTGTGGCAAATGACAGAGGTGAAGGTTAAAGAGCAGGCAGAAACTTGCACAGCATCCAAACTGGCATCTGCAGAGAATTCACAGGCTCTCTTGATTTTAGTATATTTTGTTTGAGCCTGACTGGATGGAGGCTCTAGAGAAGACAGAAGAGGCTTGGCAAAGGCTGAGGCCTTGTGTGGTTTCTTGAGGGACAACTCACTTTGTCATTTTGGTCTCTGGGCCTACTGTCCCCATTTTTGGGGAGAATCACCCTTGAAACAATACTGGCAACTGTGGCATCCACTAGAGGTGTCTTCAAGGCTTTCATAGCGGAAGCGGGGAGACTGTATATTCTTTTCACAACCGAGGTTAAACATTTCTCTCCTTTCATCAGGGGAGGCTCACTCACTTCTGAAGGTCTTGTACAAGGAATATGGAAAAGGAACGACTGCAAGGGTTGGGGCTGCTTGGAAAAAGAACTTTGCACGCCCCGTGAGAGGTGTTTTGCGAAGCCACAGGGGGAAGCTTCTCCTGTGAATCTTCTCTTCACCTCCTCCTTGGTGTGGAGGGAGAGGAAGGAGAGTAGAGAAAGGGGGAAGAGGAATCCTCACCCCTCTTTTTATGGCATATCATATTTCACTCCTTTCCCCCCTCAGATCCTGCTTAATGTCCTTTAGCAATTATTAAACTCTTTTAGTAATGTAGGCATAGAGTTCCAGGTGGAGTGAAGCCTTGTCAATGATGATGGGTGGGGAAGGAAGGAAAGTAAAACCCTCTGATGGCAAATGAAGCCCCCCTCCACTGCCTGCTTGGGGCTCCCTTCCCATGGAGAAGGGGGGGGGAACACATCCTTTCAGCTTGTGTACTTGTTGAGGCTTCCTGGCCTTGTGAAGCTATGGGGACAAGAGGTGCTGGCTGAGATGAGCAGTGTATGTCTCCAACAATGGACCCATCTGCCCCCAATGCTTTGGAGCACAAGAGGTCCACTCCCTGTCCTTGCTGTCGCTTCTGCAGGGAGACGAGAGTAGCAGCATAAGTAGAGGTACTGGCAGCCATCGTAGATCCTTGTCCTGGGGCCTCAGGTGGCTTGGCTCCAATTGCTGTCTTGGGCTGATCTGTCAAAGACAGCTTCTTCTTCACTCTTGTTGATGCTGCTAGCATGCCAGAAGCAGAGGAAGCCAATGCTGATTTCTTCAGCTATTTTGCATCTCCCCCTGTTTTCCCCCCCACTCAATGAGGTGAGAAAGCTGTGAAAGCTCATCCACCCACAGAGCTGGTAAGGCACAGACTGGGGCAATCAAGTGCCTCCTCAGGATAGTCGAAGCCCTGGCAAGAAATGTGCACATGCCCTGCCCAAAGAGCAAGGAGAAGGCGCAACAAGGATACCTTCCTCTACTGATAGAGAAGCAGACATTTGCTATATTAAAAATTAGCCTACAAGTTTTAAAAAGTCAGTTTGATGTCTTCTAAATTATTCAGATTTCGCTTTTTCCTTGAGGATGCAGTGCCCTGGCTTTACCACCTTTGCCAGGCTGTGTCCTGGCCTTACCATCGCTATCTTCAGCCTGTACCTGCCACATAACAAGTGACCAAACTGATCTGGTGTGAAGTTATGGGAATTAAACAGTCACCTAAGTAATATTATAAATAATCTTTACTCCTATTTACTCAATAATGTTCCAGCATTTTGGTTGTGTTTTAAATGATTGGTACTTTATGTTATATGTTTATATGTTATGATAGGTTTTAATTGTATTTTTATATATTCCCACCTGAGCCCGCCTTGGTGGGGAGGGTGGGGTATAAATTAAATCAATAAAATAAAATAAACTGGGTTCCCCCCATTCTAATTTATCTCAAATAAATAGAAATAGTAATGTTAAATAGTTTGTTTTGTAGGGGAGAGAGCCTTTGGGGGGGGCAGTTTGGTGTAGTGTTTAGGAGCGTGGACTCTAATCTGGGAGAACCAGGTTTGATTCCCCACTCCTTCACATGCAGCCAGCTGGGTGACCTTGGGCAAGCTACAGTTCTCTCAGAGCTCTCTCAGCCCCATCTACCTCACAGGCTGTCTGTTGTGAGGAGGGGAAGGGAAAAGAGAATGTAAGCTGCTCTGAGACTCCTTCGGGCAGTGAAGGGCAAGGTATAAATCCAATCTCTTCTTCGGGCTGCGTCCATCTCACATCCTACCTTGTGCAAGTGTATACAGGCAAAGGGCTGGAGCAAGAAAGGAAGAACAGCTGGGAATCTGTTCCCATTCTTAGGTCCACTCCATATCTCCACTGCCAAAAACTGTCTTGCAGTAACTGCTACATAATTAGTTTTCATGTATGCTATTATTCTCTATTCATTATTAATTTTCACAGCCAGTGACAATTACAGAAAACAATTAAAACAAAGCTTTCACAAGCGCAGTTTTGATCTCAGCTTTACCTTGATTGTCCAGCTTTTCCACGTGGTTTTTCAGCATTCTCCACTGCTTTCGGATGCTATTAGCCAACTGTTCACGCACTGTGTCACAAGACAGTTCCCATACGTTCTCTTTATTTACTTCTCCAGAGTCATCCTCCACATCCGACAGGACCTGTAAAAACAAACCTTACAAGTTAAGTGACTGAAACACATAGTGAGGTCAAAACCCTCTGGGTTGGAGCTCAATTTTCATGAATAAAAATGCTTGCAGATCTTTCCAGAGTCTTCTTGTGCCTTCCCACCATCAACTGCCCACACCGAAAGGGTGACAAATCTGAACAATATGCTATGCAGCCCAGGGGGCTGCAGCAAACAGGAATTTGGTTTAAATCTGCCCCTTGTATGAGATCAACTCCATGGATTTTAGGGGGCTGGGGGCATAGGAGACTGCTGATGGAAGGGGAGGGCAGGAAGATACACTACCACAAGCCATCTCATCCAATTCCAGGGGTCATTTCCTCCAGGAGCGCAGCTCCGGCAGTAAAGAGCCCAGGGGGCAGGCACGTGCAACAAGCCCCACCCCCTGCTCCCAGCAGCCCTCAGTCAGAGCAAGAAGCAGTCAGGTAAGCTGCAGAGCCCCCTCCCCCGGCCTCCCAGTCCAAAACAGTCCAGTGGCACCTTTAAGGCCAAGTTTTATTCAGGTACAAGCTCTCCCTCCTCTGTGAGGACAGATCTGCACGCCCCCCCCCCAATAGCTAGCAATCCAAAACAGTCCACTGGAGCCTGAGTGGTGGGTGTTGCCTTCTGACACACTTCCGGTGATGTCAGGGGGTGTGGCATATGCAAATAAGTTATGCTAATGAGCTCCTGCACCTCTTTTTCTATGAAATGACCCCTGACCAATTCTATATGTAAATTGTGGGTGTGATTTAGTGTTTACCACTGACTTGTCATCTAGAACTAACCAGTTCAAAGTTGTCATGAGAGTCTAGCCATTTGGCTCTCTTTTGCAGAAGCAGAACTTCAAGATCTCCTGGAAAAGTCCACTCCTTTTACTGGTCTTTACCTGCTAACTCCTTCCAGTTTAAAAAGAGCAACTTTAATGCAACATTTGAACTCATTCTTTCTAGATGTGGCATGGCCATATGTGATGACAGTTAACTACAGAAGTTGTACTGACTTTGGTGGTGTTGTGTGTGTTTTTTAAACACCCTGTCAAATATTTTTGAGACTTAACATACATGTGAAAAAGCAGCCAGCAAGCTTAACTATCAAGGTAACAACAATTTGATGTTATAATTATTTAATATAGAACAAAATTCACTTGGAGTCCCCCTCCAACTTCCCAGTTTCCCTTGTATTTTAACCTGCTTCCCCAGTTACCCAGGTCAATCCTATAGACTAGAGTATTCCTCATGCCAGAATTAAGCATAGTAGTAAGTCCATCTATTGACCCTAGAAGATAACCACACATTGCACTCCATTACTGTAGAACTGTACTGCATGCAGACTCCACAAAGTCACAGATTGCCAGGTATTGATGAATATGGAGGTGGTGGTAATGATTGACAGAGATTTCGAAACAAGCAACATAGTACAAAGAGAAAGCAAGAGGAATCAGATTCAAACAGAACTCTGTCCACATTTAGACAATTAGTTAAGACAGAAATGAGTTTAGAAGTCTGCAGGCTCACACATTCCCCCTGCCTCTGGGTACAGCTCAGTAACTGAAGACTTCAGCTTTGGAATCCTGATATATATAGGGCAAGGGAGCACTATAGTTTGTTAGTGCCTCCAATGTGAATGAAATGAAAGACAAAGGTTTAACTACAAATGTAGAAGTCTTCAGTATAAGAGGGGAAGCCAGCCATCCAGCCCAAATCTGGTCCCCCCTTTAATGACAAGTCATGGCTTGTTGTCATGTTTCTGAAAGATAGTCACTGTCACTGTACTGTAGAAAATATCCAAAAGAATTACAAACTCAGACCACCAAATTTAATCTAGCCCTGCAATTTGTGTAATAAGGAAAATGAGATGCTACTTAGGAGTACTGATAAATTTTATGATGGATTTTAATTGTATTTTATGCACTGTGTAAGCCGCCCTGAGCCTGCCTTGGTAGGAAGGGCAGGGTATAAATTGAATAAAGTAAAGAAATACTGATAACACAGGGAACATTTTGAATATAAAGAGCAACAGTTTCCAACATTCAGCAGTTCTTAAAAAGCATTCCTAGAGGTAAGTCATGCCCATCTACAAGCTACATAGAAACGTGCTTTCCCATTTTGTCATACAGAAAAAAAGAAACAGTAATACTATTTAGCATTTTCAGCACTTCATATACATGATGTAATCCTTACAATGGCCTTGTAAGGTACGCTAATTTTATTAACCCCCATATTATAAAAGGAGAACCTAAGGATGACAGAGAGAGGCTTGCCTAAGACCATCTAGTGAATTTGTAGGAGAGATGAGATTTGAGCCAGGGGCATCCTGGACCAAAACTCAGCTACTTACCCACAGAACCAGACCTGTTAATTTTATCTACCCTAATTTTCAGAGCTACACAAGAGGTAGCTGGTGGAAGCTGAAATTCTCTCCTTTTGAAAGCAGAGTTCCAGAAATCACGTGCAACAGAAACATACATTTTCTCGGGAACCTGTGATATCATCACATCATTGTGCAATGTTGTTAAAATATAAAATAAATTCAAAACACGCACATTTACAGTTCCACTGCCATCTTCCGCCCTCTCTCTAGGTTTCTGTTTCTGTGGTGGGAGGAGAGAGATTATCTCCTTTTTCATTTGCTGAAGCAGCTTTTTAAGCTCTGCGTTTTCAACCAGAAGCTGTTTCTGCCGCTGTTCATATTCATTAAGGAGAACTTTGTACATTTCCTCTTCATTCCTGAAAGCAGAGAAGTTAAAATAACTACATCTGAAGTAATTCCAGAGAGGCAGCCACATAAGTAATGAAAATAAATAAATAAGTGAAGTTTTTATGAATGGTGCTAGAACATGGAAGTTTATGCTAGAACAGAAACCAGTTACTCTTTAAGGCAACACAAAACTCCTGTGTGTTTCAGTCTGACATGCCATCGTATCAGGCAAATTTTCTAGAAAGGCAGGAGAAAGTTATTTTAATAAATGATCATCAGCAAGAGTAGTTACACAGAAACAAATTTACCTAGCTTCTGTTTTCCCAGTTCTCCAGCCACCTCGCTTGCCATCAACTCTCCCAACATAGTTCAAAACATCCATAACTACAATAAGGAAAGAAATTCATACTCATTGAATGATACAAATAGACACAATTGTTTTAGTTGCATATAATGATTGTGAAACTATAGGCTTTACCCAGACAGGACAGACACAAAGAACATCAGAGAGCACTGCTTTGGTTTCAAACTGAGCTCACTTCAAACAGACCCTTCTGTACCATAACATTGTCTGAATCTCTTCAGATTTTAACACTTTCTTATTATTCTTTTATAAATGCTTTTGATACAACAGTGTCAATGCTCTTGTCTCCATGGCACCAAAGAGAGCTAAGCGGGAATCCTCTGTCACCTCTTCCTAGTCAGCTGACTTGTAGATGGTTAAAACTGCTAGAAAGGAGGAGAGAAAGGGCCTTGTGCTTGGATAAGCACTAGAAAGTGTCTACCATGAGCTGTTCCCAATGTGGGAAGATGAAGTAAAAAGCCCCAGAGCACAAGACAAATTGATGACCCATTCCACTTTCAGATGTGTGGATATAGACTTTGTTATGCCTTCAACAGATTTTCCGCCAAGCTTCACACCCTCCACACACAAATTTCCTTTTCTAAGAACATACTAAGAAAAATCAGGACAACCTGCTGTCAAGATATTGCCCTTTAAGACCTGTGTTTGCTGAAGCTAGGCCCCGTTCACACGGAAAAATTGCCACGCTGAAGACACAGATGATAGGCAGATTTTCCGGGTGTGATCATATCGCAACATCTGGGAAGCGTAGTGCACCAGTGACTTGTTGCCGAAGATGCGGAGTAAAAAATCACCACATACGATGTACTAGTTTCCGGAAAACGCGGGGCAAGAGCGGGCGTCTGATCGCGTTTCCACTGGAAACCCGTGGCATCTGGTGCCTGCCCATGTCCTGTTGCAAACCGGATGGGGTTTTTTTTAAGTCTCCACAGGATGTGCACAAACGATCATGAACATGCGCAAACTTCGGTGAGACAAAAAAAAAATCCTGTTTGCCACGGAAGCGGCGTGGCGCGATTGCCGATGTGATCACACCGTGCTGCTTATTTGCCGCGCTGCAGACTAGCCGTATGATCGGCACCTAACGGCCTAACCACGAGACCTTGACAGGATGTCTGATTGGGCTGCCGTACGTTACTTTGTTCCGGGGCAAACAGCCACACTTCCCCCCCCCCCCCCCCCCCACTGGGGCCCTAGAGAGTTAATGTGTTTTAGCTGGATGAAGTTAGCATAGCAGGACAGTTCGGCTAACATCTGTTACCAGTCACCGGCTGGTGTAATCTAGTGCAGCTGGCTACTTTCAAAGTCACCATGACTCAGGGAGATCTTGACAGCTGAGCATCTAAACTTGCCACTTGCAAACTTCTAATTAGTTAGTAATTGGCTGAAAGCTAGACTGCTATTTAGTAGGAAGCAAAGTAAGGCTAAGAAGGCTGAAGGCTACTCGTGGCTCAGTCCAGAGAGAGTGCCATGGTAACTACGCTGTATCTGCTCATGGTGTTGCTGGAGTGAGAGGCTGGGACGGTTGCAGGAGGCATTCCAAGCCCCTTTCCAGGAGGCTCGTCGGACCAGACGGACGGTATCTTTGCCACAAGGCCATTAAGCCGGAAAGAGGACTGCTATTCCCAGGCACCAGCCCAGCTTCTTCAGTTACTGCTGCTTTGAACCAACTGCTCAGGATAAGTAACTTAGATAGACAGTTAGGTTTATGTTTCTTTGTGTTTGTACCTCATACACTCCCTTTCCCCTACTTGTCTGTTTTTATTCGTTTATCGTTTTGTAATAAAAATATATTTTTTTTTAAATTGGATTGAGTCACTGCCCATGTATTTGGCTATTGGTATTAATTAGGCTTTAGGAATTATAAACAGCAATCTCCCTCCCTTATCCCTACCCTGGGTAGAGTAAATAACCCTGTAGTCTCTGAGGCAGCCCAGAGAGGGGGCAATAACGCAGAGGCAGAAGGGCGGGGTCGTGACACCTGCACCCATCCCGAGGGGCATCCCTGATTAGAGCTCTGCTTTTAGGTTGAATCCTCAGTGTGTGTGTGGTGGGGGGGGGGGATCAATACTGCATTAAAAGGGTACTGATTTTCTTCCTATGTCCAAACAGTTTGGATACAGATATCCCAAGACATGGTGTTCCCTGACGCTTCAAGGTGTGCTGCCACAATTAGCTATGACCTAGGTCTGATTCACATAAGGGAATGAGATACCAGAGCCCTGAACTGTGATAATTCAGGTTGCAGAAAATGGGCTCAGCTTTAAATTGTTCCCTCACACACAAAATTCCCCATGTAAACAGAAAATAAATAAAGCAGAGAGAACTTCTTATTTGGTTTGTTCAGCTTGTTTTCTATTTGCATAGGGGCATATTAAAAAACATGACCCCTACCTCTACAGTGTGAAGTAGCAAAATCCATTTCTAAGTCAGGACTCTGCCATGTCATTCCTCTGTATGTGTTAATGGCCTCGTCTTACCATACACTGCACCTTTCTCCTTCTTTACATGTTTATACAGGCATAAAAGTACCTGAGGAGACAAGGGATCCACTAAAGCTGGAATAGGAAGTAAAAAGTAAATGTCTCTCCCCACACACACAAATTCTTGCTTCCACAGATCTGTAACATACATACCAATTTTTTTATCCTTTTTGTTCATAAGAAGCTGGTGAAAACGTTCTTTCAGTCTGTTGTATTCTCTCTCTTTTCTCTTCATATCATGATTGTACTGAGTAGCTCGACTTGCAACTACATTCTGTAGCTTCTGCACCTACAAAAATATCATCATTTTAAAAACTTATTAAGATTTTAAATTAAAGTTTCCTGCCTCCTTAATAAGAAACCTGCTTAGGATCAGAAACTATGCTCAGCCTCAATAACTATACAATAATCAAGGAATTCCAACAATTAACTGAAGCAGATGTTGACCGCAACTGAAAGCTAAGACGGCAGTAATTATAAGAAGGAGTATGATTAAAGGCTTTTTACGGGAGCAGCTCACTCAGATAATCATTATTTGACCCAGATCTCTTGGTCTCTTGCCTGTTTGTATGTTCAAGGGGTGAATCAATGGTTGAAAGAAGAGGGAAGTCAAAATCCATTGGTATGTATGACGCTTGCGCCTTGTACAGAGTTAGACCATTATGCCATCTAGCTCACTCATCTACTTTTCCTGCCAAAGACAGAAAAGTCCTCCCATTACTTGCTGCCTGAGACCCTTTAACTGTACATGTCAGGGACTCAACCCGGGAACATCTGCATACAAAGAAAGTGCTCTACCACCAAGCCACAGCTCCTCTCAGCCACTACCACAAGATAAATATTACAGACTTTAAATTTCTAACAAGTCTTTGCTGAGAGTGTGTTAAGGTAAAAGGTACTTTAGTATATACATGGTACAGCTGTGAATTGGTTCAAAAGTTTTGGAATATGGTAGACAAAGAAATAATCAATATGGCAGGATGTACTTTGGACTGACTTGTTCAGGGAAGTATCAGTGGGAATTTTAAAAAGAACACCACAACTTGCAGCAATTATTGTAGCAAAAATGATGATGGCCAGGTCTGGAAATAGCTACTAACTCCAGGGGGAAAAAAAGATATTGGTTATGTAAGATGTGAGATGTAATGTTTATGGTTAAGATCACAAACTACAAATACATGTGGTAAGAACCTGGTCTCCTTTTATACATTTCTGGAATTTATAAAATCCATTGCATAAAAATAAAGAGTGAGGTATTGGAATGTATTTAACTGTTTGGTTATTATTCTGTGGGGTTATCTTTTATAGAAAGAAGTTATAAGTTTTTGTATGTTTGTTCACTTTATACTTTAATTCTTTGTGTTAATGTAAATCAATACTTGTTTGACTTACTTTGCTTTTTTTGTAAAAACAATAAGCATAGTGATCTTTTAAAAATATTAGGGGTTATATAAATAATAATTAAAAATAATAGGAGTTCTTGATTAGGGATGGGCACAAACTGGTTCACCAGCCAAAATTCAGCACAAACTTGGGCTAGTTCAGAGCCCCAAAAGAATGTTCAGGGAAATTTGGGGAAGAGAAATGACCAGTGAAATGGCTGCCACCCATTTCAACCTCAAAGCTGATGGATAGACCCACTCCGCTGTTAGGCTGAAATGACTGTGAGCCATTTCACCGGTTGTTTTCACTTCCCCCAGCTTCAAAGCAGAGGGAAGTGAAACAGACCGGTGAAATGGCTCACAGTCATTTAACCTTTCTCGAGCAATCCTCCCCCCCCCTTTACCCTGGCTCCCACCAGGAGAAAGTGGGAACCAAACTCACCGGACTGCCTTGGTTCGGGTGGGGGCCTTTTGGCTTGGTGGCCACCACAACACTGAACCAGGTTTTTAGGTTCCTGCCCATCCTTACTCGTGATTCACTGTAATCTGAGTTCAGTATAAGCAACTGAACAAATAAAGCTTGTTGATTCCAGTAATAAGGAGCAAACTGGGTACAGAGTTCTCTAGAAGCACACAGTGACCTCAAAATGAGGCAAGATAATCAGTCAGCCAAATGGCAGGACTGGACTACCTTGCAATTATTTTCCCTATGCAGCTTCAACCAACATCTTCTGAATGCAAGGAAATGATTAAAATAAAGTTCTGAGTTACCAGATTTAACCATCTGTGTGAAATATCAGTCAACCTGCCATCCCATCACACCACCACCCTCCAATTCCTTATGTATGAAAGGACTGGGTCATATCTGATTTTAAAACACACAGACCCTAATGCATGATACGATGGTAATATATGGAAGCTTGCTCAGTGACCTGGGGCCAGTCACACACAGTCAGTCTAATTCACCACACAGGGCTATTGTGAGATTAAATGGACAAGACAAGAATGATGTACGCTGCTTTGGATTTCCATTGGAGAGAAAGGCGGGGTATAAATGAAGTAAATTAAAATTAAAATGACAACAACAATAATATCATCCTGGCCACAGTCATTCCAATACAGACCACCATGTGCACAGTGGACTTCCTATAAAATGAAATATGAGCCGAGCTTAAGAAGTCCTCCTAGCCCACCAAAGAGACAGTTTCCACGCAGTGCAGGCTGACTAACCTCATCTTTTTCATTTTTGAGTAATTGGTGCAAGTTTCTGTTTTTGCATTGCAGTTGTCTATCTCTTTCTTGAAGCCCGACTGTTTCTCTTCTAGAGGTTTCCAGCTGTTCCTATTAAAAGGGGCCAAAAAAAGCATCTGCAACTTAATACTTACCAGAAAGTGCCAATGCACATTGGCTACTAATACTTTACCTAGTGCACTAATGCTCTTAAATGCCACGCTCATGGATCAAACTGAGTAGAATAGAATTTCTAGCTTTCTTTTCTACATAACTGCAGTCATTTCACTTCAACTTGCCACCTACACTTGGGGTGAGGAGGGACTATCCCCAGATGAGCACTTGCATGTGCCAAACTGAGCTTCGCACATGGTAGTTTATTCAAGGACACTACCACATTCAGTAGCCATAGCACTGCACCTTCGCACAACGCTACAGCAGCTGCACATATAGCAATCTGTTTAATTGATAATCTAAGATCTGTTATCACTCTAAGGCTTGAAGAGGGAAGATGAAAGCCAAATGTGCAATCAACACAAAACACACTGCATGTCAAAGACAGAACTGTGCTGTCTTAAAGAGAAAGCGGCGTGTAAATCCATTGCTCTGAATGAAGTGCAGTGCCATGAAGCCTGCCTGCACAGATCTTCTTCTTAGGGGTAAGAAGATAGTTACAGCACAGAGACTAACAACACAGCTTCAGCAGCTTTGGAAGAATTGAATAATTACATTGACTGGGATTCATGGATTCAATAAATTTAAAAAGTATCACTTCTGCTTCGACAAAAATATCATTTTATGTTTAAGCCACTGCTGTACTTTTGAATCAGACACACCATGTCAGAGGTTAAGGACTCTACAGAAAAGTGATTCACTGCCTGCTTTGACAGAGAGGCCAGTCTGAGTGACTGCGACACTAATAAGGTCAGACACAAAGCAGTCTCTCTGAATCAAGTAAAGCAGATTTAAAGTTCTAACTTCTAGCCTGGCCTCAGCTTTTAGTTGATTAGAAATTAATTACAAGGGTAATAATGACCAATTCCTGCACTTCTGTGTACTGAGGCTAGGGAGTGCATGAAACACACATTTGGGTGTGGGGGAGATATCATAATTTATAACTTTCCAAGACTCAACTTTTCCTTAATTTGACTAGCAAACTTCCAGGTAAGGAAAAAAAAACTAGAACATTTTCACAAGCTGAAGAGTTTGGTAAGCACAATAGCAGTTAGAATGCCAGAGTAGGCTCTTTGGAGACCTGGGTTCAAATCCCATAATCTGCCATGAAATTACCTGAATAACCTTGACCCAGTCAATTCTCTTCTCTCTCAGCTTAATATAGCCCATAGGGCTGTCCTGAGGATGCAACAGGGTAGGGAGAACCCTGTGCACCATCCTGAGCTCTTTGGTGGAAGGGCGGGATAAAAAGATACTAGATAGACACATATCAAAAAGTTACTGTACCTTTAATTTAGTATAACAATTTTGCAGGTGGTCCATATCGCTGCTCAGTTTGAGATGCTGAGTTTCGGCTTCTTCTTGAGCTCGAAGATGTTTTCGCTGGAGCTGCAGCAGTTCATTCATACAGTTTAAAACTGACACTACATACAACTCTTTACCTTTGGAGTCAGCATAAAGCGAAGGGAAGCCAAGTGTGGTCAGCTCCTACCGCAGGAGAGAGAAACTAATTAAAACCAATCCCTCTTTTCCAACCAGTACCTCAGACGATGTTCAGATAAGCATCAAATCCCACCAACGCTTCTGTCGCTAAGGAGGAAAGTGGGGGTAGGGAATCTTCCAAGAGAGCTTCTCTGCATTAAAAAAAGTAATTGATCAACCAGCTGATTTACCGTGTTAAGATAGGAGAGGCTCTGTTCAACATTCTCTTCTGTGCAGAAGGCACTGGAAAAGCTGTGCACACTTTTGGACAAAGGCTGTGGTGAGCTTAGAACATGTACACTTAAGCTTGAGGGGGACATCTTTTTGGCTGAGGTATACCAAGGAATATTGTTATCTATGAGAAAGAAAACCCCAAATATTACAAAGCAGATCAGGAATGCTACTACTTATTAGTGTAATTCTTGAACAATGAAGAACAAAAATGTGCAACTCTAGAAGGTCACTAAACTAAGCATTTAGAAATATTTAGGTACTGGGAAGAAAACTCCAATATCGATAGGGTTATCGATAAGGCTTGCGTTGAAACTTTATATTCAATTAAATAACATCTTCCATATACTCAACATTATTTTATGTACAGAGCTTTTATTACTTTATTGCATTTTATTTTACTTTTCAGCCACCTTGTGCTGACTTATGACGGCAGCCTATCAAATAAATATTACTGATACAGTTTTTTTAATCAAGTATTTTATGGCAGACCTTCCTTTTCTTCAGAACACTTTAGTGTACTATTTGGACTCTAAAAGTGCAATGTTAAATGACTATTCAAAAGAAGTTACATATATAGAAGGACTAATGCGAATCACAATTCTGGAAAAGCCAGCAATTACAACAGAATGCATTATAAAGTCACACCATTCTGCATTTCCATTTTGAAAAACACATTGAGTATTTACAGACTAGCAATTATTAAGTGGTTTATAAACAGCTAGGTAGTTATTCTCCTGCATTAAGCACACCCACATTTCAACTTTTGACTTTAGTAATTTACCTGGTAATTGTCCTGGCACTGCAATAGCGTTCCAATCTCCCATAGCAACAAATGCATCCAGAGTACCTGATCAACTGCTTCAGCAGAGAAACATTAGGACCACTGTGGGTTAAGCCTCCTACGTCAGCATGTCCTAAAATAGCAAGAATGCCTTAGATTAATTAATTTAATTCAAACTGGAAGCTAAAGTAGGCATTGCAGACATTGTATTTCATTAAATACTTTTTCTGGATTTTTAGATTTCCATGACTAGACAAGTATTTGAAAATGCATTGCTAAACAGAAAGCTACTTCAATCAATGATAGTTAAGCTAATCTCAAATCCAAAACAAGGTACCAGCTCCCTGTAAAGAGAACTGATAATAACAAGGCAATTTATCTAATGCAATTTGTCTTGTCAGAATCATTCCACACATGACAAGGAGGCTTCTGTGACCATGACACAGGCTTTATAACTCAGAGGCTCATCAGAAACATGCTGTTTAATCTCACATCATCTCCTTGCATGTATCATGTTCAGATAGTCAGATAGTCAGTATTTAGTGCCTCCTACAGCATTCCGTGCGCCTTGGTGTTTAGTCATGCCGGCCACATGACCACGGAAACGTCTTTGGACAGCGCTGGCTCTTCGGCTTTGAAACGGAGATGAGCACCGCAACCCTAGAGTTGGACTCGACTGGCTTTCGAGCAAGGGAACCTTTACCTTTACCTTTTACAGCAGAAGACACCCTGATATGGATAGCCCAGGCTAGCCCAATCTCATATGTCAAGCACGGTCAGCCCTGGTTACTATTTGCATGAGCAACCACCAAAGAATACCAGGGTCAAGACATGGAGGCAGGCAGCTGCAAACCATCTCTGAACATCTCTTGCCTTGAAAATCCTATGGGGTAGCTACAAATCAGCTGCAACCTGATGACAATAAAAAGCAGAACACAACACAAAAGGAAAACAAAACAGTAACAGCTTATTATTATTACTAAGCTAACTGCTAGATTTTGCACTCAGGCAATTAAAATGCATTGTAAATTTCAATCCTGCCCCTTTGAGCTTTGATTTAGACCAATTTCCCACAAGCCGCTGCTCAAAAAACAGGATTGAGTAGATGCGGGGGAAATCGGGCGAAGCTGTGGGGCAAAATACGGCTGCACAGCAAATAGTGGGAAATTGACACATACGATTGGGGTAAAGGGAAGAGCAAGGGTGGAGCAACAGCTTGTGGGAAATCGGTCTTAGTTTCCTTCAGGAGGTCTACTATACAGCTCATGGTCCTTTTAAACTCCTTGAATCTTAAAAATTGGTAATCTATGATGCTGTTATTTTATTTAGTTTTTTGTTAATTTTTTTATTTCTATATTTTAACCAGAGTTTTTAGCGTCTATATTTGTATACCTGAATAAGGTTTGTTTTTGTTAATTGGATCTGGTTGTGGATCGTAGTATAATAAATTGAACTGCTACTAACAGCTTGGATACAAAGCAGCAGTTATACTGGCACCCTGGCACTTCCGCTGGGCACAGGAGAAGCTGGTTTTTGTCAATTAGTCCCTTCCACTGTGGAATCCCTATTTGTCCCCCACCCCTGGAGAATTTCAAAAGGCTGCAGCAGGATGAAGGACTTTCTCTCCACTAGTGATGCTTTGGATCCAACCTACTGTTTATGGAAGGGTCAACATATCATACAAATACCTTGGCAATACAGGTTTTTACTACACAGTTTTAAAAATATTTTACGCTATCCAAAATTGAAAGGATCCCTCACCCTGGTACTAGACATCTTACTATTTAAAATATGTGATGTCAAAAATGGATCTCACTATCACCTGGAGGACCAATTCAATCAGTACTTCCAACAGAGAAACCTGGCATAGGTTGAGCTTTCAAACTATCTCTGAATTTCTAGCACAGTGCAAATAGTGAGAGAACATGGCTGTACGGTGATTAATGGGATGTGGTTTTTTCCCCAACAACCAATCAAAAAAATTGAGGAACAGTAGTTCAGTGAGGTCCTGACAATTCTTTTTATCAGAGATCCTAGTCACCTTACTGAACTCTAGTTCCTTGGGGGAAAGACTGTACCTGTTTACAGTTTAATTTTGCTATTCAGGTATTCTGAAAGAGTCCTGTACTATCTAAGAAAGTATTCTATTCTTTATGGAATTCATGAGCTTTGGTAGGCTATGGCTTAGTTCAACTAAATCTTTATCTGTTATAAAGTTCCCTGCCACCAGTGGTTGACATTCCCACTTCCTTTTTCTTCCAGACATCTTTCAGTCTATCCTACATTCTTGGCTATCAAGACTTGCTAAGACCAACAGCAGAATGACATACTCTGGCAGACTCTCCAAAGGCAAAATTACATACTTTGTTCAATTTTACCTGAAATGAGTAAAACCAAGACATATTTGGGCCAGCTAAACCAATATCAATCAATAATTCACAGCTGCACTAATTTAACTATTTCCAATCTGACATGTGGTGGGTTTTTAAGAACAAGAACACAAAAATCTCATTATATACTGATGGCTGAGTTCAGCAAGTGATAGAGAAGCTTCTAATCTATTCACCATGGCCATCTTGAAAAAGTTACCCCAGATTTAGCCAGAACACAAGCAGCAAGTCTGGGCAAATTGGTCTTTAAATCTCAACTTGGTAATGTGGGGTGGAAAATTTTTTGCCCCACATATATAAACAGAGTCTCTGTTGTCTATAGTTGTCAGAGCTGTTGTACTGTAAATCAAACATTACAGGTGAGCTAAATGTGGCATATGAATCATGGACAAACCCCCGTGGTTTAACATGGTCCAGGCTTGTACTTGCCTTTGAATCAGACAATTTTTCCAGTTCACTGATTCCCAGAAAATCCACATCACTGATCTCAACAGCATTTGCGCATCTATTCTTTCCACCAACAACAGGGGAAACCTGTGATTGCTAGAACTCTGTAACTAATCAAAAGAGAATGCAGAATTCTGGGCAGGGACCCAAGCAAGAAGCGTCACCCATGGAGGCCCAGTTAACACCCTGGCACCAAGCAAAGCTGTAACACAGTGTTTTTCTCTCTACTGTTACATTTGGATGTGGCCAAGTCCATTTCATGTGGTGTCTATTTCTTAGGAACACAGCCCCACGATGCAGCATATGTTACCATCAAGACAGAAGTGAGCTCCCCATGGTAGGCAAACATCAGTTTATACCACCCACCTGAAGAAAGAGTCACCATGTGAAATTGACAAAGTAGAAATAATTCCTGGATGATTTATGTTCTAAATGATTGTAGATCAAGAATCCTAACTACCCATTACCTCACCTCCTGCAGAGGCAAATATACCCTGCCATAAAGTGACCCAGAAAAGAGAACGGGTTATAGCTAAAAAGACAAAGACCCTTCCCAACCTGGCAATGAGCATGCCAATATTGTTTGAAGGAAAGTATACTTTTAGGTAGTACAAAATTTATCCTACGTTAAGAGCTCCTGCCATTGTGTATGTAGTACAGATTTAGAGTCCAGTGGCACCTTTAAGACCAACAAAGGTTTATTTAAGGTATGAGCTTTCGTGCGCAAGGCACACTTTTTCAAATACATTAGAATGGTAGGTAAGGTTCAAACTTATCGACAGGTACTTAACAGCAAATTAACATGTAATATGATGTTTAAGCTATTTATAGTCAGAACTAAATAACAAGCTAAGGTTATAAGGTCAACAGATGTAAAGCAATAAATATGTCAAAATAGCAGATAAATGTCTAAAGGTGTCCTTGCTAATTCTGGGAAGCAAAGGGTGAACTTCCCAGGCGTGGAGATCACTTAACAGCACTTTATGAGGTGGATGCAGTGTCATGTCAACAAAATATCCCAATATTCCTTGCATTATATTCAGTATTCTAATATACTATTCTGAAAAAGAAATACACTAAAATACAGAGGATTTATAATCCTTCTTGTTGAGAATACCTATGTGAGGACTGAATGAGTTAGCACATGTAATGGGATAAGAAACCAATATCCCTGTTGAGTCCTGGGGAAATTTTTGATCAAAGTTTTAAACAAAAGACAGAACTTGATTGGCTCAAACAGCTGCCTCATATTTTTCTGGTTGGTACATGAGACTTCATCAGGAACAAATGTTGGGAGACAACAGAGATTGAACACAGTTAAGCAGTGCGTAAATGTGGGATCATTTATTTATTTCCTCCAGTTACAACCAGCCTTTTCTCCCGAAAGCAGCTTACATCATTCTCTTCTCCTCCATTTTATCCTCACAACCACCCTGTGTGCCACTAGAAAACATGCAAAGAATCATATTGCCAGTGAAGTTACCAGAAGTTCAAGATGACAGAAAAATTATTCCTGTGTGAAGTCTTAAATAAAACCATTTGTAATCTTCCAATTTAATTTCTTCCATGACACCTTAGCTAAAAACATTTTTGTGCAATACTATTCAAATATTAAATTTTTTTGTTGTAAATTACCTAGGCCTAGAAAACCAGGTTTAATAAACAAATAACTACAGAATAATTCATTTTAAAAGCACACAATTGACTTTGTGACATTGCTAAAAAGAAAGGTATTCTACTCTTGCTGCTCTCAGAATTTAGTGACAGAAAGTAAATAGATTTTCAGCAGCACTTCAGGGCAATCACATTACAACAGTTGGCCTTTCAATACCATATACTGTACCAGCTCAAAAGCCTAAAATGTTTATTTCTTCAAGCTATTTCCCCCACTTTTCTCTAAAGGACCCTAGGCAGATTAAAGAGATATATCTGTATTAAAAACCAGACAGTTTTAACATGCTACTATATGCTAGCAGTTCGAAAGCAAGAAATTGCAAGTAGATAAATAGGTACCGCTTCGGTGGGAAGGTAACAGCGTTCCGTGTGCCTTGGTGTTTAGTCATGCTGGCCACATGACCACGGAAATGTCTTTGGACAGCGCTGGCTTTTCGGCTTGGAAACGGAGATGAGCACCACAACCCTAGAGTCGGATTCGACTGGCTTTCGAGCAAGGGAAACCTTTACCTTACAAATTCAACAGACTTTATGAAATGAGACAAATAGTAGCAGTGTCACTGACAACCATAAAAAGACCAACAAAATGGCCTGTGGAACAAGATTGCCTTGCCCTTTTTTCTAAAGACTGATAAGATACAGTGGCCTTGTAACCTCCTTCGGCAAGCCATTTTATAAGACCAGGATAACCATACAGACGGCATACTTCTACAGGAAGGAACCAAATTAATTGACTAGAGAAGTTATCCTTCAGTAGCACAAGATACTACACTGAAGATTGTTCAGATTATTTTGCCATCCTGAAACAAATCATCTAAGTAGTCAGCCATAGGTAACTTACTCCAAATCTGCAGTGGTACACACCTACTTCAAAGATCAGCATTTATGTGAGCATCTATACTGAGCTGGCCCATCAGAATGTACTACCCATAACTAGGGATGACACTGCTAAGATTAGACTGCAAAGGGGGTTTATAAAAGCTTAAACCCTTCATTAGACAGTAATCCCCTTCACAGACTGAATCATTATCCTGAGGCAACAAAAACAATTTTCCAAAGGATGTTTGAAGGGGCCACAGAAGTTCAGTTTTACAATTCTGTTCCTAATCTTAAAGGTAATTTTGTTTTTCAAGGAAAGAACGCCCCCCCCCAGGGGGGGGGGGGGGGGAGGAACAAACATTAAACAGGGCCAAGCAGAAGAGGGTATGCAAACTTTTGTTTAAATGTCTTGTGGCCACTCTTTGTTTTGACATGGGTGCCACTTGGACTGTATCAGCATACTTGCTGGGGTACACACACAAATGAAATACTTTAGTGTCATTCATGTTCATTCACTAAAAAAGCCATCTCGCCTGGCGGCACTAGAGACTATAACTAATATAACAAAATTGATTCAGGTGGGTAGCTGTGTTGGTCTGAAACAACAGAACAAAGTTTGAGTCCAGTGGAACCTTTAAGACCAACAAAGTTTAATTCTGGGTACACACAAAAGCTTATACCGAGAATTAAACTTTGTTGGTCTTAAAGATGCCACTGGACTCAAACTTAATATAGCAAAAGTCATAGTGTTGACAATCAGTTGTACAAAAAAACTTTTAAGCCTTTACGAAACCTACTATCATAAAGGCAGGCTGCTGCCACAGTAATGCAGGGCACATCATGTTAAATTGTCTTGGCGGTTCTCAATGTGTGGATAACCTACGGACGAATCAAAGTAACCTGCATAGTACGACACAGGTTGAAGCTCCTTAAAATCATACCCCATTGATAACACACACACACACACCACGCACTCCATGACAAGTAACGATCTGGCATAAATTCGTGCCAGCGATAAGTTGGTCAGATCAACACGGGTCTCGTTTATTTCATTATAAAAAAACCAAAAAAAAAAAACCCACGGCTCAAGCACATCCAGCCTTTTCAAAACGGGAGCTGCAAGATCGAAAACAGCACTACGTCATCCCATCCCGTTCAAGCGTGGCGAAGAGGCCGATACGCCCACCCCCAAAAGGGGCTCAAGGAGCGGCCAAGCAGCCGCACCAGGCCTCCCCCCGCCCCTCGCCCAATGCCTCGCCCTCACGTGGCACAGATCGGCTCTTCCCTTGCCCTGCCTGCCCCGCTGCTCCTCCCCCGACTACGCTGGGCGCCTGCTTCCAATCAGCCCAGGATTCGGCGCCCAGCCCACCGCCCCCAACGGTGCGCAGCCCCCTCCAGCACACGGATATAAACTGCTCCTACAAAACGGCTGCTCTTGCCCAAGCCAGAAAACGCACGAGAATGGCTGCGCCCATTTCCCACGCATGCCAAGAACTTTATCCTGCCCTCTTCCACGTGTGCCTCGAGAGCACCCCACCTGCTGCTGTAGAGGGGGCGGAGTTTTCCTGTCCTCCCTGGGTCCGCCAGCGCCGGTGCTTAACCGCCGCGCTTTCTGCGTCCGCGCTCGCAACCAACCGACCTGGCCCTGCCCACGAGCTCCTCGCGGGATTACTCGCGTTCCCCGCCCCCCACGTCCCCACGCGGCACCCTATTGGCCGCTCGGTTGCTAGGAGACCTTTCAACAGGGGGCCTTGGAGACGCGGCAGCAGCTGTCCTTTCCCCCACCAGAACTCTCTCCCCCCCCCCCACCTGTTGCAGGCAGCCCTGACCGCCCGTGGTGCCCCAGCAGGGGGAAGCAGCCCTGCCACCCCCACCCCGATCGAGACGGTGGAGCCACGGGATATTTGGTTTGGAGTACACAAGCGGGAGGGGGGAAATCTAAAACTCAAAAAGCAATCTCGCCTGGCGGCACCTGGGCTGCAAATGAAGCTTTGAATGGCAGGGAGGTCAAGAGGAGCCCCTGCTTGTTGCTGCGGATATAAAAAGGGGCTAGCTAGGGAGGCCGCGTCAAAAACTGGCAACTCCAAGGCCTGAGCTGAACTTGCCCGCAGGGGAAGCAAAAAAAGCACTTCCCTGCGGGACCTTCCGCTCACCGGGAATCTCGGGCGTACCCTGAGCTGCCACCCGTTCAGAGTGAATATGGATACTTAATTAGTTCAGCACCTGGCTAATGGGCATCTAAGGTACTCAATAAGCACACATCACTTATTTGCGCAGTGTCTAGAGGTGCCAACTGCCTGGAGAAAAAAGTCCTGTTGCTTTAATAAAAGTGTAATCTGATGTTATTTACATTTAATTGGTAATATTATTTATCTTCATGCCATGAAAAGCTTCAAATGTTGATTACTAAGGGGACAGGGTATTTTTCTCCAACTATAGAGCAAAAGCTTATACCCAAGTGAAACTTCCTTGGCCTTAAAGGTGCCACTGGACTCAGACTTTGCTGTTTCAGACCAACAGGGCTACCCACCTGAACCTTTCTCCATCTATGCTGGCAACTCAACTCAGGTAGAATGCTGAGGTGGTAGGATGGTGCAGGTGGAGGGGGGTCACCGCTTTGAATGACTTTTAATAGAAAAATCCAACCATTTAAAAGAACAGCTCTGCTTTAAAACAACATGACAACTCTCTTTGGGGAAGAGGGCGTAAGTGCGTCAGGCAGCTGTGGCTATTTGTTTATAGGAGGCGAATGTTAGTGGCATGCCAGCACTGCAGTTTATGAGTGAGCATACATAGAAGGCATTCTTCTTTAGTGCTTTTGGTCAATTTAAAAAGTCTCCTGATTAATCTGGGCAACAGATTTTTAGGATTCTTTTAATTAATGAAAAGTACGTCTATTGTATTGCTCATGCACTCCCTTGGTGTTCAAAAGAGCAGCAGGAGATAAACTATTAATAAACATTCTGCCCAGAAAAGGATACCAAATGTGGAAGTGGGACATGTGTGCATCCCATACATTTGTATATAACATACATCACACAGATGCATATACAAATCAAATAAGTACCTTGCATTTTAAAGAAATTAGAAAACTGCTTGAAGTCCTGTAATGCACTTCACTGGCGTTTAGCTAAATGTTGCAGTGCTATTTTTGTGTTATCTTTTAGACTGTAACATATGTGTTGTCTTTTAAGACTGTAGTACTTATGTTTTCAAAACAAAGTATTGTTTCCCCTTCAGGACTATTGTTTTTTCTCGGATGCAATCAATTGATTCATAAGATTTATTGACTAAAGTTTCTTTGTGTGACAAACTTTTTTACATACTGTGCCATGTATTGGTTTTGATAACCAGCACATAGTATGTTTCCCATTGATTCACATAGTCTAGGGAAAAAAAAGATTGAAGGTCAAAGAAGACGGGGACGGCAAAGGATGAGATGGTTAGACAGTGTCATAGATGCAACGAACATGAAATTGAGCCAGCTTCAGAGGACGGAAGACAGGAGGGCCTGGCGGGAGCTGGTCCATGGGGTCACGAAGAGTCGGACTCGACTGTGCGACTGAACAACAGGATAGACAACCTCTAGGCTTCCGGTTTGGCTTCCGCGAATGGCGGACGCATCCCCGGGTTGCTCCCGGGGCGTCTCGCCCGCCCGCGGTTGAGGAGGGAATCCGCACGAGCGGAGACCCGAACGAGCACCTCAGGGAGAGGAGCTCGGATCCGGGGCGCTTTAGGGCACTTTGGGGGAGCCTCTTTCTCGGCCGAACGGTCGGAAATTGAGGCTCTTTCCTCGCCCTGCCCCTATGGACCTCGCCGCGTGAGTGACCCTGTAAGGGGTTTAGTGGAACCTACGGACGCCACCGAGTGATGAAGCGAATAAGTGAAAAAGCGATGAAATTGGAAAAGAGCGGCTGGAACTGTGAGTTGTCAATCGTAGCCGAAAAGCAATAATCGCGTACCCCCCCACCCCAAGCGATAAGAATGCGAGAAGGAGAAGATCCTTCTATCCTCGTTTAAACTTTCGTTCCATACGAATTTGGCGGAGAAAAGGGGGGGGGAACGGAAACTGGAAGAAAAGCCCTTTGGTAATTTAAGCGAGAGCGAATGACTTTAACTTCGAATGAACTGTTAGAACTTTCCGAGTGAGCTCCCCCCCCCCAGCGAAACGATGTGAGAGAGTGAGAGGTTGCTCTCACCCTCGATCTCAACAATTCTCAGCGGAAACATGGGGGGGGGAGACCGAAAAACGGATGGCAGAATGAGCATAAAAGTGGAAAAAGTCAAGCTCTGATGTAAAAGCATAAGATAAACAAAAAAGTAAGATGTCGGCGCTGGGTGAAGAAGCTAGCAAGGAAGAAAGGATGAACTTCCGGTGATGGCGCAGTTACTAACTCGAAGCATGAAAGACTGTGACTTTAAACGGAACTGTGAGAAGCGTAAAATGTGCATGATGGTGGAAAGTTGCGGATGAGAATGGCAGCGATTAACTCAATGTTTAAAACGGATATATCCATTCTCAAAGTCTGCTTTGCTTGCGAAAAGGCACACTAGCACACGGTTCACAATTGATAACCAGGAAGCAAGCGAGGGAGGAGGAGCTGACAAGTTGCAGAGAGAAGCGAGGCAGATTCATCCTGTACGCCGAGATCAAAAAAACCCCAGCACTGATGAAAGAAACGACACTAACAAAACACCATTGGGACAATTCTAATATACTAACAGGGATTTTTTTAATTGTTAAGATGAAAGCAGATTGGCGACTCACAGAAGAAGCTGAAGAAGAATGTTTCACTTTTACTAACAGATTAACCCAGCAACAATTAACATCACTCATCTTTTCTTTACCCCACTATATACCCTCCTTTTTTCCTTAAAGCGAAACTCCTCTCCTTTTTAGGAGAGTTCAATAAAGCATTTACAAAAAAAAAAAAAAAAGGATAGGCAACCTCTGACACATGTGCTAAAAAGCAATGTGCCAGTCCATTTTATTCAGCTTGCAGGAGCAGTTCTTCACCCAAGAGAACAAAGCAATCTCTTGAATTGCAGGCGATGATGCTGGGGCTCAGCTTGCTCTGAGTGTGTTTGATCAGCTCCAGTCCCCCCCCCCCCCAGTTTGCTGACACGCCAACAGTTTTCTGGCACTCAGGAAAAAAGTTTGCCTATTCCTGAGGTAGGAATTCAGTCTTAAACCTTGCCAAAAGATGGTGCTAGAGAAGTTTTGCTGTACCCTATGGCACCTATTTTTTAGGGTACCACAAGGTTTCATCATTCCCTTAGCCTTAACTTCTGCATGAAGCTGTTAGATGAGATCATCTAAAGATAGGAGTTAAAGAGTTCTCAATCTGCTAATGATACCTTGCTTTGGAAAAAAAAAATAAAGTCTAGTAAGTGCCACCATAAAATGGCTGCCATAAAAGAACATGGCCAGCATATTGAGAGGCACCACATTGGGGCGGTCATTGGTCTAGTTAATATACAGCTCTTCTGTGCTGTCTTATTTCCTTAGATTTTTCTTTACTGACATGAGCAATTTTGCAGAGAACAAATGTTTTTGCATAAAAGTTCTGCAAATTGTTTTTGTTAATAAGACAGCATGTGCAAACATTCTAAGGCAACAAATTTCAATAAAGATGAAACAATGCTCACAACGTAGACTTGAAAAATAAGAGTGTGATGCAGAGAATTATTAATTCACTCTGGAATTTCTGCTCCAGAGGCTGAGGTACTAAGAAAGATACTCAACTGTTGAAATTCAGAAAGGATTTTAGAAAACCATATAATCTTAGAAAAAGAAGTTGCTTGCAGCAACTGTATTGTGCTCTGTGGACTGTGGATTAGTGTAATTTGCAAATGTGTTTGTAGCATTATTGTGTTCCTGTTACAACACTAGAGATTACATATATATACTACTAAAAGGAAAATGTATACATTGTTTGGATGGGATGTTTAATACTACAGTAATACTAATATCCTGGATTGGCTACTGGATTTTAAATGCTTTTGCTCTTTAAACCTATCACCTCTGCTGGCAGCTATTTTTGTGTCTCTGTGCAAGAATTTCTGCCCTAACAGTGTGTTCCATTTGCCCTATTATGTCAAGATAATGTTTGCCCTAGTATATCAAGATAATATAACCTGATTGCTTCCAAAGTTGTGAAAGACCCACCATTCATTGTGGTAGTTGTGCAATGGTACAGTTTAAACATTGCTTTCTAACTACTGTGATTAGCTTACAGTGAAGTGTAAAATTTGATCACCCTTGTTATGGCCATTTGCAAAGCAAGGAATGCTAATTCAGTTCAGATTGGGGATACCTAACGATACTTGAACAGCAATTGCAGTGTTTGCTAAGGCAGCCTTATGTTCCCTTAAAAAAACCCTTAAAAAAAAAACCTTTCCCCAAAGTATCTTGTATGTCCCCTGTCCTCTAATTATATAAAACCAACACTTCCCTACTTGTTAATTTTATCATATGTTTAATCCGTCTCCTATCATATGTTTGTTCTTAATTTGGGAAAGAATTTTGCTATGCCTACTTTGAACAAGATGCAATTTTATCATTGAAAAGCAGTGTTTTAGAATGGCTGTTGACAAACACAGAAGCAGGCAATGGCAAACCACCACTGAACATCCCTCTCCTTGAAGACCCTACAGGGTTGCCATAAACTGGCTGCAACTTGATGGCAAAAAAATTGACACACACCGCCAGTGGGAAGGAGAGTTGCCATCAGGAACAGGACAGAGAAGGGTGGGGGTAAGTTAACTGGGTCTGGGTGAGTAGATCAGCCCTTAAGTAGTAACCTGGAGATGCCTTGTCAGGTCACAGGGTCTCATTACGTGCTTATTCATCTTTTAAGATTTCATGGATAACTTCATATTTTAGTCCTTTAATTAAAAATATAAAGAAAATAACTTTAGTGCTAAGGAATTTCTCACTGAAGCCAAATAAGGTACCAAGAAAACCTCCATAATAAGCATTCTGGGGCTGGAGAGAAACCACTAAGTAAAATAGCTCATAATGAACTAAGCTAGAGAAAATAATCAATACATTGAACAGAAAGGGAAGAAGGTTGTCCCTAAAAAAAGAAACACCATAATTTTGATTGGCTGATAGCGAAACAAATTGTCATTTTTGAAATGATTTACCTGGAGGTAAATTTTTGAGGACACAGACAAATGGCATTTTGAATAGTCTCAGTGGTCGTACCTTGATTAAATGTCTCATATCAAGATATCTTTGTTTTTCTGGTAGTTTGGATTTTACAGCCAGACAATACCTGGTATTTTAACACAGTCCTCCACCCCATCAAAGCAACTGGCTGTCTACTGTTGGAAGTAAGATGTTGGACTAGATGGACTCTTGATCCGATCCAGCAGGGCTCTTTTTACAGTCTTAGATCTCTAAGGAAGTCTCAGTGAAAAAAAACCAATCAATGTCTTAGTTTTGTCAGCTTTGGCAGGGATTTGACTGAACTGGTTAGCAGAAGTAAAAAATCTTCAGAGAGACCTTAACATGCATAAGAAACAATGAAATGCTTTTAAAATGAAGAAAGACAGCTTTTGTACCTCCAATTATATTTTTGCCTTGGTTTGTTTTATAATATGCTTTATTAATACATCTTCAAAACATCCAAAATAAAAGACTTGGACAAAATGGCATTTCTAAAAAATACTGGGCTGAATCATTATAGCGCCTAAAACATCATACTAAAAAGTTTGAGCACTGCTTTGAATGATGCATCACTTGGAGTACGTCCAAATTAAACATACTAAGTAACTGACCTTTATTCCTATGGTTTGTCCAAGGGTGCAGCTATAATGGAATTCTGGTTAGTAAAGAAGCCAAAAAAGAGTAAATGAATCACCATAACAAGGCGAACTAACCTGGGACAAAGAAGGTAAGGGTAACATTTAAATTTAACTAAAGATAGCGGAGATAAGAGCTGAAGGGCCTGTGCCCTCTAGCCTCTGTGACTTAGGACCCAAAAATAAATTTAGAGAGGATGAGACAGGCCTACTTCTCTCTGTGATGGTAAGTGTAAGTCTGGACTGTAGCTAGGGTTGCCAGCTCTGGGTTGGGAAATACCTGGAGATTTTGGGGGATGGAGTCTGAGAAGGACAGGGTTTGGGGAGGGGAGGGAGCTCAGCAGGGTATAGTGCCATAGGGTCCACCTTCCAAACTAACCATTTTCTCCAGTGATCTCTATTGCCTGGAGATCAGTTGTAATAGCAGATCTCCAGCTGCCACCTGGAGGTTGGCAAGCATAACTGTAGCACCGCAGCTTGGTGGGGGCTCACATGACTGAGTGCTCCACCACTGAAACCTTCCCCCACAAGTATCCCCTCAACATGCTAGTTCTCTGTGTGTAGGAGCCAGGGTTGCCAGCCTGAAGTTTCATTGGTGCAGGAGCACCAGGACTGATGTCATGGCATCAGCCCAATGCTAATGAACCCCCTTTCCTCTGGTATTTTTCTGCCACTGCCCACATGGGGGGGGGGGTGGGCAGAGTTGGCAAGAGGTCTCTTTAGCCAGGGGGGTTGTATATGTAGCAGCGTTAAAACATGAACACACACTGATCTATCAAGTTCAGCATTGTATACTAAGAGCACCTCTCCAGGATTTCAAGTAGAGTCACATCCCCTGCTACCTGATCTTTTCTGCTGGAGGAACCTGGGCCCTTCTGCATACAAATAAGATGCTGTACCACTGAGCCATAGCCCCTCCCACATGAGTGAACCTCTAGTTTCAGTCTGAAGTGTTATAGACTAGGCAAAGATTTATTATGGGATGTTTGAACTAGATGTTTGTTGGGGGAAACACATCTATTTATATATGTCAGCTAAAGCAGGGGGTGGGTGGGGTCCCTATTTTATATATGTCAGCTAAAGCAGGGGGTGGGTGGGTGTCCCTATTTTTTTTTAACAAAAACCGAGTGCATAGATGAGGAGAGATGAGGATATGTACTCTGTATCTTTCAGGCTGCATTGAAGAAGAAGGAGACTGGATTTATACTGCACCCTTCACTACCTGAAGGAGTCTTAGAGCAGCTTACAATCCCTTTCCCTTCCCCTCCCCACAAAATACACCCTCTGAGGTAGGTGGGGCTGAGAGAGCTCTTTCAAGAACTGCTCTTGAGAGAACAGCTCTGAAAGAACTTGTAACTGACCCAAGGTCACACAAGCAGCTGCATGTGGAGAAGTGGGGAATCAAACCCGGTTCTCCCATGGGATGATACAGCCCCAACATATCATCCAAAGGCACTTTGATGTGATCCTGAAAGATTGTCCAAAACCAGGGGGAAATGGGGAGAAAGCAGGGGGATGGTGTCTTGTGGATACTCTCCAAAATAGTACCGTACTGCTGTAAAGAAGCCATGGTGTTTCAAAACACATCCATGTGGAAACAGTCATTAAAGGGAAAAGGCTGATTTTTTGTGCCATGCCTGTTACCCCCCCCCCTTTTTAAATGATAATGGCAGTCTAAGGATGTCCATTTTGATTAGCAAAATCGAGCAGGAGGTAAAGGGCTAAATTGTGGCTGTGTGTCCAATTTACCTTTTCCAAACTGACTAACAGCCATGCATTTTGCCATATCTGTTTGTGCCCTCACAAACTTAGCTTCTAGAAACCCCGTGAAAAGAGCAGAATGGCAATGAGTCATTCACAGTAACAACATTTTAACAAGGCATGCCTTCCCCAAAAAGGCACAGAGCCAGGAACAAGGTAGGTACAGTGATTTCCTAGGCCCTGACAACACCAACTCCGGTAAACAGGAAACCCTAGCCTAGTGCAGATGATGCATCCATGCATTGACTCACCATGCTGGGAGGGCACTATGCCCGCCTCTGTGCGATAGCCAGGTTGTCTGCATGGCACAAAATATGCAGAGGAAGCACCTGAGTGCATGTTCCCTTCCTCTGACCAGCAACATTCAGAAAGCAGCACTGATCATTTGGGGGGAGGGGCGCGGCATGGGGGTGAACATACAGACACTTCCTCTGTGTTAGCACAATATGGATTACTTCATGCAGAGGTGGAAAGTAGGGTTGCCAACACCAAGCTGGGAAGTTCCTGGAGATTGGGGGGGGGGAGCATGAAGAGGGCTGGGTTTGGGAAAGGGAAGATGCTCAGCAGGGTATAATGCCGTGGACTTCACCCTGAAAAGCAGCCATTTTATACAGCAGATCTCTGTCATCTCAAGATAAGTTCCGGGAGATCTCTAGCCCTCACCTAAAGGTTGGCAGCACATTCACACTCATTGTCCCTCCAGTGCATTAACACCCGGACTGGTCATCTGCACAGGACTCTTATGGCATCCCATTAGATGCAGGGTTGCCAATGACCTGGAGACAAAAGTTGTCTTGGCCCTTTAACAGAAACTTGCTTCGCTGGAAACAGGCAGTTGAAGCTTTTCCTGACATAGACAGGGGTCATTTTGTAGAAAAAGAGCTGCAGGAGCTCATTAGCATAACTTATTAGCATATGCCACACCCCCTGACATCACCGGAAGTGTGCCTCAGCCCCTCTGACAGACAGAAGCACCTGGGATCCATTCTTTCCCCCCTCTCCCTTCCCTTCGCCTCCAAGTTGTGCGAAGGAAAAGGGGAGGGGGAGGATCTCAGGCACTTCTCCCTGACAGAGGTGCTGGCGTGCCCACAGCCAGCCTGTGTGAATTATAGAATCATAGACTCATAGAGTGGGAAGGGACCTCCAGGGTCATCTAGTCCAACCCCCTGCACAATGCAGGAAATTCACCAATACCCCCCACACACACCTCAGTGACCCCTGTTCCACCCCCAGAATATGATAAAAAACCTCCAGGATCACTGGGGGCCAAACTGGCCTGGAGAAAAATGGCTTCCTGGCCCCAAAGTGGCGATCAGCATTTCCCTGGGCATGTAAGAAAGGGCCACAAGAACTAAGCACTGATGCAACCCTTCCTGCTCTACCTCTCATGATTTGCCTAAGTTCACACAATCAGCATTGTGATCCTTTTAAAGTTGAAAGCATGATATAAATGCAAAGGACTATTTGTAAGATTATCTGTAAGACACAAGACCAGGACGCATCTCACTTCTGGCAATCACTTGGAGAGACCCTATCACTCAGCTTCCATAGCCCCACACACCCCCCACACTGGAATAAGAACATAATATCAGGCCATACCACATTGCAATAAAGCCCCTACAACTGTATACAGAAATACTGAGCTTCCCTACCATTTGCCACAACTAGCCCACCACACAACCAGGATCAAGACTCCTAAGTGGACCAACAGACAGGCATACACTCGTTTGAGAAACTGAGTATTACATTACAACACCTCTGGAACATTACAGATCAGTAGAGGCAGCACTGCACAGTGGTCAGAGTTGCAGATTGATGTGGGGAGACCCAGGTTTGTATTCTCACTCTGCTGGCTGAGTGACCCCGGGCCAAATCTCCCCTTCTCTACCTAACCTACCCCACAGGGTTGTTGTGAGGATGAAATGGAGACTCATGGGCAGGGTCCCCAGCTTCCCTGGCAGGAACACTATGTTAAGAAATCTCTCACAATTATGCAGCCATAGCAGGCAGGAGGGAAGGAGGCGAATACCTCCAGCGCCAGAGACTTGTAGAAGAAGAGTCAAACTTTGGGGACTCACCCGTGCACCAGAGGGCCAAGGCAGCAGGAGGAAAGAAGCC
>NW_015171518.1:980812-986200 GCF_001447785.1 Gekko japonicus
TTCTCCTGCCTCCCTGAGACCCGGGGTGGTGGCCTTGGACTCGTAGGGGCAAATTCCACCTCTCGCGTGTGATGCCACTCGGACATCACACACGAGAGGTCATTCTGGCTCCCCCCAGCTCTTGGGAGGGGCTCTTAAAAACTTATGGCCACCGTTGCTGTTCTCAGCTAAGCTGCAATGCCCGCGCGGGGGGCGGGGTGGGGCGAAACGTTTCCTTGTCTCCCTGAGCCCCGGGGTGGTGGCCTTGGACTCGTAGGGGCAAATTTCACCTCTCGTGTGTGATGTCATCCCGCCCCTGCCCTCCCCTCCTTTTTCAGGCTCCTCGCTAGAACGCCGGGCCTGAAAAAGGTCCAGCCAAATGTCAATTTCGGCCCCATTATATCCTATGGGCCATTGAAGTCAATGGCGAAAACATAGGGTATATTCTGAGGGCTGGAGGGGAGGGGGTTTGAGGGAGAGGCTCCAAACTTGCAGGGTAGCTGCTGGAGCCTCTCCCCAGGATACCAACCAAGTTTGAAGAACATTGGACCAGGGGGTCCAATTCTACTTGCCTCCAAACAGGTTGCCCCATCCCCTCCATTGTTCTCTATGGTGGGAAAAAAGTTACTTTTTCCCACCGTAGAAAGTTACTTTTCCCACCATAAAAGTTACTTTTTTCCCACCATAGAGAACAATGGAGGGGATGGGGCAACCTGTTTGGAGGCAAGTAGAATTGGACCCCCTGGTCCAATGTTCTTCAAACTTGGTTGGTATCCTGGGGAGAGGCTCCAGCAGCTACCCTGCAAGTTTGGAGCCTCTCCCTCAAACCCCCTCCCCTCCAGCCCTCAGAATATACCCTATGTTTTCGCCATTGACTTCAATGGCCCATAGGATATAATGGGGCCGAAATTGACATTTGGCTGGACCTTTTTCAGGCCCGGCGTTCTAGCGAGGAGCCTGAAAAAGGAGGGGAGGGCAGGGGCGGGATGACATCACACACGAGAGGTGAAATTTGCCCCTACGAGTCCAAGGCCACCACCCCGGGGCTCAGGGAGACAAGGAAACGTTTCGCCCCACCCCGCCCCCCGCGCGGGCATTGCAGCTTAGCTGAGAACAGCAACGGTGGCCATAAGTTTTTAAGAGCCCCTCCCAAGAGCTGGGGGGAGCCAGAATGACCTCTCGTGTGTGATGTCCGAGTGGCATCACACGCGAGAGGTGGAATTTGCCCCTACGAGTCCAAGGCCACCACCCCGGGTCTCAGGGAGGCAGGAGAACATTTCTCCCCGCCCCCCCATGTGGGCGTCATAGCTGCCGCTGAGAACAGCGGCGGCGGCCATAACTTTTTAAGGAGTTCCCCCAGCTCCCCCGAAGGAGAGCTGGGGGAGCCAGAATGACCTCTCGTGTGAGAGGTGGAATTTGCCCCTATGGGTCCAAGGCCACCACCCCAGGGCTCAGGGAGGTGGGGGAATGTTTCGCCACCCCCACCGTGTCCCAACTGATGGCTGGTGGGAGCAGGGGGTGGGGCTTATGTGCCCTCCCCCTGGGCTCCTGACTGGCAGAGCGGTGTTCCGGTGCGCTCCGGCAGGAACCGAGGCCTAGACATAGAGGTCCATTAAGCATCTTTTAAGGGGACAGGGCACATTTCCCCAGGCCATATGGCAAGATTCAAGATGGAAGGCCTTGAAATAGGTGGGAACAAATTTTGTGTGTGGCAATTCCCCCATCCTTGGTCTTTCTGTACAGTATTCTTTCTGCTTAGTCTATCCGTCATGGGGAAACCCTGAGGATAATAAATTGCATCAATAATCAAAGCATTAATTTACACATAAATCAGACAGTTCAAGCTGTTCTGTAAAATTTTCTTCCAAAGAACAATTCATGTGCAAAAATGTGAACATTCTGGATCATTCTATGGCTTCCGTGTGTTTTTGCACTTAGGTTGTTTATTTTCATTTGCTTCATTATAACTCGTTTTGCATATTATTATTTTTAGTATTTGATGCTGAAATCTTTCATCGATTTATTTATATTTATTTATTTTTGACATTTTTATCCCTCCCCGTGAACGGGCTCAGGGCGGCTGATTCCACAATCCCAGCAGGTTTCACAAGTTTTCTATTGACAGATAAGAATTATCCTCTGATCTCCTATCCTGGCATGTTTCCCTTGTTTATATTTATAACACAGCAACTTTAAAAAAAAAACCCTCAGCTTCCCCACTTTCCAACAGCTGCGAAACAGTTCTGCTGACTTATCACTGGCAGAACCTTCTGTTGTTGTGGGTTGCTATAACCAGGATGGAAGGATAGAAAACGGAAACAGCAGTTGCATAAGATATTTGAGAGAAATGGAAATTAATCCGTTGAATTCTGCCCTGGTGGATATAAGTATTACACGGACCTTATTACTTAATCTACAGTTAACAAATGTAAGAAGATTACACATTGCATCATAAAATATTATTCCCAGACTCTGCAATGGTACTAAGGATTTAAAAGGAAAGATTCAATCAGTTTTCTTTTGGCAAGTATTCAAGGATTGGCTGCCTCTGTTATCAATGGATTGGTTCCTTATCTGGGACATGATTCTAAGGAGAAAAATGGCAGAAGACTCAAGAAAAAAATAGCACTGCCAGGGGCCCCTATTATATTTACAGGATGCCTAAAAGCACATAAATGCTCTATCCAATGTGATATGCACAGTTACCACCCAATTGTTGCATGGGATCCAAACCTCTTGCCCCCAGCTAGTACATATGTTGTAGGGAAATAATTTTTTTCCTTAGCACTCCTGTTGCTATCATTGGCAGTTTTCTTCTCTGCCATCCCATCTATGCTTCCATTGCAGTGATGAATATTGTGTGGTTTAAGAGTGTATAGTTATCATGGACTTGTTGGCTAGTTAGTGGTTAAGTGCGCGGACTCTAATCTGGGAAAACTGGGTTTGATACCTCACTCCTCCACTTGCAGCTGCTGGATGACCTTGGGCAAGCCATAGTTCTGTCAGAGCTGTTCTCTCAAGGGCAGTTCTGGAAAGAGCTCTCTCAGCCCCACCTACCTCACAAGGTGTCTGTTGTGGGGACGGGAAAGGAAAGGAGTTTGTAAGCTGCTCTGAGACTCCAAGTGAAGGGCAGAGTATAAATCCAATCTCTTCTCGTCTTCTTCTTCTAGTGCATGTTCCACCATCAATGACAAGAGACACAAGCCAGCTGACACTCTTGTGGGAAGGGCTGTGGCTTAGTGATAGAGCATCTGCTTGGCATGCAGAACGTTTCACGTTCAATCCCAGGCATCTTCAGTTTAAAAAAGACCAGGCTGTAGGTGATGTGAAATATCTGTGCCTGAAACCTTGGAGAGAACCACTGCCAGTCTGTGTAGACCACACTGACTTTGGTGGACCAATGTTCTGATTCGGTATAAGGCAGCTCCATGTGTTCATGTGACACTATTTTGAGAAAAATGATATACTTTAAAGACTGTGCTGTTTGCTATAGGCCAAGCCCTTCCTCCTGTGCTTATTTATATACAAAGGCAATTTAGGAAGTAATCCTAGCAGGTCTACTCAGAATCCTACTCAGGTCTATTCACTTCCCAGGAAAGATGCCTCCTCTTCAGATGCAAGGTGCCTCACAAATAAAACAGTAAATATAATCATATAACCACAATATAGAAATACATCATAAAAGCCACAGTAAACTACCATTTAACTCCAGTCAAAGCGCTTATCTAGCTTTCTGAAGTTTTAACCCTTATGAAGACTGGTACAAATGGAATGAAATAAAAATAAATAAGACTATCCCCTCAGCAGCGCTCTGTTCCTCCATTCTGAGAACGCTTTTTTGTTGCAAACTCTGTTAGGAGCTCTGTAGTGTGAGAGGGGCAAGTTGCCCACTCTCACACCCAATCAGCTACTTAGCTAGGCATCTTCATTTCCAAAACTGGTGAAAACAGGGAACAGAACCAGGTAATGCCCTCACAGCATGACTATTCTGTTCAGCAAGACTGCTTGTATCCTCAGCCATCATGCAAACAGGAAATTATACCCATAATTTATAACCAGATTCTGCTGCTTTTGAATGAATGTTAGTAGTAATAGTTTTGGCACTTTTTTGTCATCTTGGAAAAAACCCTGGATGGGACATACAGCTCTGGGCAGACTTAAAAGTAAGATGAATTCTCCTGAAGCGACAGTGGCATCCTGTGGTCAGTTTGCATAATTTGGAATATCACAATCCCAAGGGAGACAGCAAGAAAATGATATCCTTAGTAATTATTTGATTTATGGCATCCTTCCAACCTCTCAGATGCGGAATTTTAAAACAAGGGAAAGCAAACTCTCTGTAAAGACCAAATGGAGGGCAGTAATGAGATGGGAGTTTGTTGTTGCTGTTGTTGTTGTTCAGTCGCACAGTCGAGTCCGACTCTTTGCAACCCCATGGACCACATTACACCAGGCCCTCCTGTTTTCCGCCATCCTCTGAAGTTTGCTCAATTTCACGTTCGTTGCATCGATGACCATCTCATCCTTTGCCGTCCCCGTCTTCTTTGACCTTCAATCTTTCCCAGCATCAGGGTCTTCTCCAGTGAGTGCTCCCTTCTCATTTGGTGGCCAAAGTATTTGAGCTTCAGCTTCAGTATCTGGCCTTCCAGGGAACAGTCAGAGTTAATTTCTTTTAGGATTGACTGATTTGATCTCCTTGCAATCCAGGGGACTCTCAAGAGTCTTCTCCAGCACCATAATTCAAAAGAATCTATTATTCGGTGCTCAGCCTTCCTTATAGCCCGTCTCTTGCAGCCATACATTACCACTGGGAATATCATTGCTTTGACCATTTAGACTTTTGTTGGCAGAGTGATGTCTCTACTTTTTATTATGCTGTCTAGGTTTGCCATCGCTTTCCTCCCAAGGAGCAGGCATCTTTTAATTTCATAGCTGCAGTCACCGTCTGCAGTGATCTTGGATCCCAGGAACATGAAGTCTGTCGCTGCTTCCATGACTTTCCCTTGCCCCCGCAGGGGAATAACGAGACAGACAACCATTTGGATTAAACAAGGGCCACTTTATTAACTACATACATTTTAGAATAGCAATCCGGCAAGGGAGCACTTCATGACTAGCGGAACAGACAAGGCAGTTGTCAAGCTGACCAGCCTCCTTGTCTGATACATATGGGCGATGCACCAACCCCGGTCCTGGGCCATTAGCCTGGCTTGCGACCAGCAGCCCAGCCGCGGGTCGCCTCCCGGGAGCGCCTACCCCTGAAACCTTACAGTTTGCAGAGAGGAGCTTTACCCAAGAGGCTCCCCTAGGGGGGCCCCATTCCCCCCCCGGGGCCTTAATAGCCCGCAAGCCGTTCCTGAAGACCCCCCATTTCCCGAAAGACGGGACGGCTTAAGGTGCTCACCAATT
>NW_015171518.1:987782-987915 GCF_001447785.1 Gekko japonicus
GCACATGCCTCGCGCGAAACAGTATGTTATTCCTCAAGCACAGCAGCGTGAAGGCCCTGACTAGCGCCATAACCCTCGCTGATTTGGAAGTTAATGTGTTTATGACGTGAACAGTGGCCTGGTTGTCCCACCA
>NW_015171518.1:988071-1009292 GCF_001447785.1 Gekko japonicus
GACGAGCCTGCCGCATCCGATGCCACCTGCATCTCGGCCTCCAACTTCAAGTCCTCCCTCCAGAACGAGACCCCGTTAAACGAACTTAAAAATTCCTTCCACAGCTACATGTCCTGCCGCATGCCTTCGGTCACTCGGGTCCTGTGGTGCGGGAGCCGAAGGCCCCGCATGGCCTCGCATAGCCGCCGAACAAAAGCTCGGCCCGGGGCCACCACCCTGCAGGCGAAGTTGAGGTGACCTACCAACTGCTGCAGCTCCGAAAGTGTTACTTTTCTGAGCACGAGGCTGCAATGGACAAAGGGAGGGCGTGGACGGAGCCGTGCCTAGCTAGGCAGGCTCCGCTCCCTCCCCGCGTCCCAGCTCTCTGTGCTGGGATGCTGCTTTGCCCCGCCTTCCCCGCGGCGGCAAATCAGCCCCCGGCCCCATTGCCTTTGGCAGCGGCCGGGAGCTCCCTTCTATTTGCCAAGGAGTGATGGGGGCGGATGCCATGATCTTAGTTTTTTTGATGTTGAGTTTCAAGCCAACTTTTGCACTCTCCCCTTTTTCTTGAAGAGATTTCTAGTCCTTCCTATTCTATTGTTTTCCTCTATTACTTTGCATTGTTCATTCAGGAAAGCCTCCTTATCTCTCCTAGCTGTTCTCTGGAAATCTGCATTCAGTTGGGTAAATCTTTTCACCTTTGTCTTTTGCTTTCCTTCTTTCCTCTACTACTTGTAAAGCCTCATCAGACAGCCACTTTGTTTTCTTGCTATTCTTTTTCTTTGGGATGGTGCTGATTGCTGCCTCCTGTACAATGTCACAAACCTCTGTCCATAGTTCTTCAGGCACTCTATCAAATCTAGTCCCTTAAACCTATTCTTCACCTCCACTGTATATTCATCAGGGATGTGGTTCACAGCATAGCCCACAGCCTCATTGAACCACGCAAGCCCCCTCGCCACGTCAAGGCAGTGATCCATGGGACAGGAGATGGGAGTTATCTTTGGCAAAAAAGAAGATTTTATCATGACTGCATCAAGAACTGGTCAGTAGCCAGCAGTGCTATGATAAACATACAATGTGACAGTTATTGCAAGTCAATCTGTAGCAACAGAAGCCTAAATATAAGCTATGTATGGTTGAAACTGCTTAATTTATTGATTTAAATTGAATTTGACTTTGAGCCAGCTGCTCACCTGCTCATCTAGGTTGACCACTGACTGGTATTTTATTCAAAACAGAGATTGCTATCTGTCCAGTGGTTTTTAGACTTGACAAACAAAGTCACAGTTTCAAAGGTGTTGCTTCAGAGGTATCTGTGGTAGGTAACTGAGAAGACTTTAAATAGCTAGAGAAATGACCATGCAGTAGACACAGAAATGTGGCATTCTGAATCCTTTCTCAAAAATCATATCGAATAAGAGCTTGGTTCTTTTATTAACATAAAGGAAAGGAAAGCAGGGCCAGAAAGTGGTACCAGAGCATGTTATTCAATTGTGCTTTGCTGAATCTGTAAAATGCTGCATGCTTTCCTTGGGAATTTTGTCATGGAACACCTGTTCCTGGGGGTCCCCTAGAAACAGGATTGGAAATCATTTAGGACTCCTACCGAAAGGAGAGGTGAAAAAGTCATGCTCCGTGCTTCTTGCACCTGCAGAAATGCTAGTCTGTATCCAAGCCTTTATCCCATGTTTTACTGGTGATTTCTTCATTATAAATTTGTAAAAAATACCAGCACTTATATAAAAGTAAACTCATACAGAATCACAAAGAGTACATACCAAAGTGTTATAATGTAAAAACATATTTTGGTGTTCATAAAGCTTTTGTGTATGTTTCTGTGTAATGTGACATTCTCTGCACATGCAAAGGTAGTCTCTTCCCATTTGTAGATTTAGATTTAGAATTGATAGAAGGAAATAGCTACAACTGAAATTAATTTAGATTCTCACACACACTGTTAAGGAATGAGATTGATATTTTGCTTTATGAACTATATTTGCTGCTACACACACACTATGGACTGTGCACACACACACACACAGGCTCAGAAAGCTGTACAAGTCACCTGTTGTGATACTACACATAGAAGGTGCATGCATAAGCCTTTAACATGTGGATGAGGTTTCAGCTACCAGCCTGGTGAGGAAGCACACATCTCCATTGTTGTCAGCAAAACAACAACTTGAGAAGAAGAAGCCCCCATTGCTGAATTGTTGACAGTCACGCACACCACATCTCTGCTTTATTTCTACATTGGCATTTCCTGCCAGATGGACCTTTGATGACCAGAGGAATGGCCAAGCTTCATCTGCACTTCAAGGGAGCATCCTGAGTTTTCACACTTGCCCAGATGCCATCCTTTGAGTTAGGTCTTAGGTTACAATATTGTCCAACCCTCTAGGTAATATCCCACTTCTATAGGTAACCAATAGGATTAGTTTTGGGATGGACTAATAGGTAGGTGGGTCCACAGGTTGGAACCGTTACCTCCCACCTAATGGACCACTTATAAAAGGTAAAGACCATTCGCCTGGCCCTTCCTAGCTAGCATCCCCCGCAACAACCCCTGTCTGCTTTATACTCCCCTTTTGTCCAGCTTGCTATCCCCAAACCCTTGCCTCTACTTTGATCTCTTGATCTGCAGTCAAGAGACCCACACGTGCTGGCTGGTTCTAGTCGTGTGTTATATTTCTTCCCATCCATTCTTCATTGGAACGAACAAAGCTTCAGGACAGATAAGTATCACCCCTCATCACCCCCACCTGCTAATGCAAACGTGTTTATTTTAATACTGTATTTCTAAGGAGCTTGATTGAATATGTGAGCGCATCAGTATTGTTTGTATGTGATTTATATTCTTTAAGTAAAAGACATTTATTTTAACAACACCAGCCTTGACTCCTTCTTTGGTAGCCCTTTGGTGGGAACAGGACCTTGGTATAGTTGGCAAGCACCCAGTTTAAAATTTGCCATTTGCTGTAGATAAAGCAATTCGGCTAACAACACACACACAAAATAATCTTTCATTTTGTGTTTAATTGAAGCCAAATAAAACCTATCTAGAAACATTCCAAATACAACAATACTCAAAGCAATAATTATATATTAAGCAATCTTGCTGAGAATATGTTCCAGTAACACTGAAACTTTGGATCTGGGTTCCATTTTGGTTAGAAAGTTTCAGATGGCTCTAGTGTAGTTGTTCCAGTATTTTAAATCTTCATCTGAGCTGGTAAATTTTCTGTGGGGGAAGAAGCTGTGGACAGGTCTTTATAAATATGCATGATGAATTGGATGGTGATGAATTGACATTTTCATGCTGCACAATAGCCACTGATGAAGATGGGAGCTGAATCACATCTGGTAATTTTTAGTAGAACAGATATACTTCTAACACTGATTAAACTTGGGATTCTTTAATCTGAATTTGGTTTTTTTAATTTCCCCCTCTATAAATAGAAGGTTGTCTAACTCATTTGGTACGAGGTCCAGATCTCATGTAAATGTCACTTTGTTGGGTTGGGCCATATGTGTCATAAAACATAATCAAGAACCACAAGGGTAAGAAAGAAGTCTAAGAAAGGGCCAATATTAAAAATCTAGTTAAAACTTATAATATAAAAAAATACATGTATTTGTTAGAAAGGCAGTTAGAAACAAATAAGGGCCCAATGAAAGCCTCGTTGCAACGTTAAAGTGGCCTGAACACAAGGGCCAGTACATAATCTATATATCTAATTCCCAAGGCGCCCCCTGGGTGCAGATATCTAAATCCACACATCGGGGGCACCTGGGGAGCAGGGAGATTTTCCTGCACATGTGGGGCAATGCCCAGATGTGCAAAAAAATCTGAAAACTGTAAAAAAAATATAGGGGGGATAATTAAATCCCAAAAAAAGTAAAACAGCATCCCCTGCACATGCACAGGGAATGCTCTTAGAATGGCTTTGCCGCCGCCACCAGAGAGGGGGAGGGGGAGAAGGCTTGGCCAGCCAGTGGCTATAAACCACTCAGCCCTCGCCACTGCTCGGGGGGGAGGGAGAAAGTTTGGCGGCTGGCAAGGCCTCGCCACCACTGGGGAGGGAGAAGGTTTGGCAGGCCGGCGAGGCCTCGCCACTGCTGAGGGGGGAGGGAGAAAGTTTGGCGGGCCAGTAAAGCCTCACTGCCACCGGGGGGGGAAAGTTCGGCAGGCCAGCAAGGCCTCGCCACTGCTGCTGCGGGGAAGCTTGGAGGGGCGCGGGCCTCGCCGTGAGTGCCGGGGATGGGGGGACAGGGAAGAAGGCTCACCTGCAGCTGCTTCCTTCTCACGTGGAGCTTCTCCCCCCCCCTGCGAGTATCGCAGGTCCCCCTTCTTGTAAAACATAATGCTAGGTATGGGAGATTTAAACTTTATAAAGGACATAGGCAAACTCAATTGATGATATTTTTTAACTCAAAATACAAACATGCTTAAAACATTAACATTCTTACAGTATTTCCTTAAAGTATCTCCCTGATGCCCACTCTCCCTCTTCCACCGCCCATTACTCATTAGCACTGGGACAGTATACAGGGACGTAATGCACAGCCTCTGTCATCTGGCAATAGAGGTAATAACCAGTTCCTTGTGGGCCAGATAAGTGCCCTGGATGGGCCAGTTCCAACCTGCGGGCCATATGTTTGACACCCCTGGAATTTAATTTCAGTTTCTGTGAGCAGCGGACAGCGGTAATTCATACTGCCTCTCCTTGTCAGTCCTCCAGAAATCATATGACAGCTAACTGTTGCTTAAGTATGCTTTATTTACAGGAGGACAGGGTTACAGCAAGACAACTCAAAACTGGCTTCAAAAAAAGACTGAGATAAAAGTGGTCTTTAAAAGGGGGAGGAAGGGCCATAGCCAGGAATGTTTTGCAGGGGGGCACTGTAACCACTAATTAAATTAATTTAATTAAACCGGTTTTCCCTTCTGGAACTCCTTACCCACCCCCACCACCCGGAAGACGTGCTCCATCTGCTGTCACACCAGCCAAAGTGCTGTGCCAGGCATCTGGGCTCCTGCAGCAGCTGGCACCGGCCTTGCCAGGCACAGAGCAGGAAAGCCAGCTCAGCCCATGTGTGCGTCCACAGCAGCCCCAAGTTCTCCTCCACTGACAGCAACACCCTGTTGACTCACATCGCTCACTCATGCTGCAGGAAGGATGGCACTGGTGGCGATTGCTGGAGCTGGGCAAGGGTGGGCCCAGGAAGGCATTGCCACTGGCTCCACCTCTGCCAGCCGGAGAAGGAGGGAGAGAGAAAGAGGAGAGGGCTCTCTTGACCCCGCACATTCCCTCCACCTGTGGCTGCTGGAGAGGCACCACACAGCTCCTGGGTCCTTCGTTCCTGAGTCTGCTCTGCTGTGGTCCAGGGGGGGCACTGCAGATTTGATAGGGGTGCAATCCCCAGTGCTCCTCCACTGGTTAGGGGCCTGGGGGGAGAAGACAGGGGGAAAACAAACCAAAAAAGTCCAAGTGAGAGGCACAAACTGCTTGTGGAAATCAAGGGATAAAAGGAAACCATATGGAGACAAAACTGACCCCCCCCCCCCCAAAAAATGCAGAAAAGCCCTGAATCTGTGGTTACTTCACCCAGCCCCCTCTAGCCTTGTGCCTTTTTGGTGGCCTCTTGAAATGAGGTTCCCCATCCCTTGGGTGTCTCTTCTTCCCCATGCCCAGAGACAGGGATCTCTTTCCCCATGTGACTCGCTCCATCTGCCATTTCCCTAGATCCTTTTATGCAGTGGCCGGTCTCAGCCCTGTTCCTTTGCTCCTCCCATGAGGCCTTTTCCTTTCCTTGCTCCAACAGCCAGAGCCACCCCCATGCAAGCACAAAGGCAAGCATGCCCCCCTTGGACCAGTCATGCCACCTGCGAACCTTCTGCCAGTCCAGGTGGGTGGGCACTTCCCTCCCCCAGGCCCACCAGGCAGCTGGTCACCAGGCCTACCATGTCGCTGAGTATTACTCCAATGGTTAGTACTTCCCCCAGGCCTACCAGCCAGCTGATCAGCAGGTCCAGCCAGTCGTTGGGCATCAGTCCTCTCATGGCCACCAAGGCTGGCCTGGCCTTAAAGTCTCCTTCTCCTGTGGCTTGGGATGCCTTACCAGTTATATGGACACTGACATCTTCAACCCTTCTTGGTTGCAGTGGTGGGGTGGGCCATCAGTTCAGGCCAGGCCATACACAGTTGTATATTTGTATATGGATGCTGATTTGATTTAACATGCATATACTATGAAATAGGGATAGATACTGGTTTTTATGGGCCCTTATATGGGCTCTGCCCTGACCAGATCATGTCAGATCTCGGATGCTAAGCAAAGTCAGCCGCGGTTGGTAATTGGATGAGAGACTACCAAGGAAGTCTAGGGTTGCTACCCTAAGGCAGGCATCTCTTGTCTTAAAAACCTATGGGATCACAAGTCAGCTGAGACTTGATGGGCTCCATCATGGCTTCCTTCTCCCCCTACCACCAGGAAATGGGAGAATGACCCAGAGGTTCCTACATGGTTGCAGGACCTTCTAGAGCAATCTCCCATTTCCTGAGGGGAGTAGCACCTGGAGAAGGCAGCAGAGGTCATGATTCTCTTATGCGTTATTTCCTCCACTGTTGCCAAGCAGTAGATTGGCTCAGCATCTGCAGTCAATGGTGGATCCTCTGCCAGGCCATAGCCCTCAGTAAGTGCTATGTTGATTGCCCTCAACCCTGATGTGCAATAACTTGAGACAAGGGTATAATAATTACTACTCCCGTCATTCCACTTTGCAGGCCATCATTCCAGTCACAGAGTAGTCTATCTGGGCCCAGAGATCTTAATCCAAAATCCATTCTGCATTTTCATTGCACCTTCTTTGTGCTGTAATGCATTTCATTGGAGCCCATGCAAGTCAATTAGCATTCCTGGTACCGTTATATTCAATGGGCTTTCAAGCCTCTTCCATTGAAATACTAAATACAGTGACATCCCACCAGCCAAGAACAGCAAATGAAGAGAGACAGTTTGTTACAATTTGAAAAGAAGGAAAAAAGTTTCAACACAGCAGGGGGGAAATACTTGTTTAACTTGTGGGTCATGGGGAGTGGGCTTTGTCTCAGCTCCAACATTTGTCTCCCAGACTACAACAACCAGCAACCACTCCCCTCTCAAGCAAACAAAGTTCATCCCCAAAAAACCACTCATCTCCACTAAAGAAGCACCAACCACCTGCAGTCGGTCAAAAAACCCCAACCCCGTGCCTAACTCGCCCATCTGTTAAGGAAAGGGGAGAGGGATCCAGCAAAACAAACAAGCTCCCCGTTATTAAGTACAGTTACTGCTTCTTCGTTCAAATTTCCAGTGATTCTTTCACAACAATCAAGGTAGCAAACAGAACACAGTACAAATTTGGGTATGTCTCATTTTTACCTTGGGGCGGGGGGAAGAAGACTCATTGAATCCCCTTAATGCAACTTTAGTCATTGACTTAGATAGGAATTTCAATTTGTAAATAAGCCTAAATCATTTAAAGTATACCTAGGACTGGGCTCTGAACCAGTCAAGCTGATGTCATTATTGGTTTGAACCAATGAGAGTTAATGACCCTTAAGGTTTTCTTGTTAAAGTGGAATGGTCCCTTTTCCTGGTCCAGACTTCTCCTGATAAAACATTACAAATGGATGTAGATAATAAATCCACTCAAAATCAATGAGGGGGACAGTTACAGATATAAATGGAAAAGCTCCTATTAAATGACATGATGGCTTTTATATTATCTCAACTTCACAACTGCAGATTGCTTTAATGGTAATGGTTTGTTAATTCTTCCAAAGATTATTTAAATCTGTATTATAATTTGCCCCAGCGGATAGAGTTTTGATTCTTGGAATAATATGACAATATGAGTCCCCAAGATTCTACACAACTCTCTCTCTCTCTCTCTCTCTCTCTCTCTCATCTTTTGCTAGTCACCAATCACCAGTTGTCTATCCTCCACAATACTAGGAATTTATGGAAAGATGTGATTTGGCAGCGCTGGAGCTGTAGAAACTTCATGTTGAAGGTGTAAGATGAAATGTATAGAAATAACTGGAAATATCTTTTTCCCCCTTCCTATTTTTAATTTCTTATTTTGTATTTGCCGTTTTAGAATTTTTTATATGTTGTGTTTTGTTAATGTATGATTATGTGTAATTAAAAATAAAAATAAAAGAACCTAGAAGTTAAGATCCCAGGCTAAAGGCAAATGAATTTTATCACCTTGTCCTGTTCTCTCCCTGGCTTCCTGCTGCTGCTTTTATATCTGCTGTTATGCTGATTTTATGGTTGCTGTTCAAAATACTGATGATGACTACTATTGTTTTAGTTTACTGAATTTTAATTTATTTTAATTGCTTATATGCAATTGCACTGTTTACTGTCCATTTGATGTTGTTAACCATCTAGGGCAGATTTCAAAGTATGGGAGAGAAATATTTAAAATAAATAGATCAAAGTGAACAATATATTTTCTAGCAGAGCGAACAGTAGTTAACTGGAGTTAGGTTGGATTAGGAAGGGAAGTTATGGCTGATTGGGGAAAGTGGCTATTTTAACTTTAAAAATAAAAGGAAGACGTTGAAGGCAATGATTATTTTCATCCATGCACATTGTAACTTCTATCTACAGTCATTCTAGGTAATCCACCCAGGTCCCTTTCTTCCCAAGCATTACAGAAACTAAGCTCGGCCTCCTCTGTGAATCCATGGCGATGTGCAACATATGTGTTTAAATAAATCAGATTAGACAGATAAGTCACAGACAGAGGAGGGGCATGAAAAGTAAGGTTAAAAATAGCACAGAAACTGCACTCAAGGAACACAACACCAAAAATCTATTTTTATCTGCTTTGACTTAACAACAACAATATTGTTTCCAAAATTGTATTTTTACCAATCAGATGGCTGTTTCTATGGCAACAGGAAATAACAGCATTCACCAAAGATGTCAACTCAATTGTAATACACAAATGTGATTGATAGAATTTCACCAATGCTTCCTCAAAGCATTTGTTTTTAACAATTAGATTGCACCAGTGTTGGGGAATACATACATGCCCTTTTGAAAAGGGGGGGGGGAGAGCAGGTGACCTTGTCAGTTTCACCAAAAGGGAGACGGTGAAATAAATGATGGGGAGGTAGATATGAAGACAGGGCGCTGGGAGGGACACTGTTAGACTGTCTGTCAGCAATGGTATCATGATAGGACTGCATCTGAGTGTAGTCACATGGCAGGATGGCCCATTATTTGGTGCAGATGAGTGTGGGCAAGCTGAAGGCAGTTTGATGACACTTAGAGAAGGGAGAGAGAATAATTTTCCAGTGGTGGGAATGCATATAAACTAAAGCAGGAGAAGATTCCTGGTGACTACTAAAACATTTGAAAATGCAACATGTGATTCTAGTCTGGGTCCAGCATTCCACCCACCCACTACAACCCTGCAGTCACCTCATCACCTCTTGAGACTACAAATTGATTTGAAACTACAATTTGATTTATAAAATAACCATACACAGAGATTTCACCTTACCTCTAACACAATGCTTTCAATGAAGGTAGCTCTCATTTTCCACTGTGAGTAATCCAAGTAACTGAGCAATGAATGACATATATGCCTGTGTGAATCAGGCATTACTTCACCTATAGTAATCTCATATTTTCCTAGCATTCTGCTGCTAATAAACCTTTCTTTCTTTCTTTGTTTCTCCTCACTCACATCTATATAAGCCAGCAGTGCTTAAAATATTATTCTTTTTTAACATAGGGAAGTCACTGTGAGCAATGAGACCTTTGACCAACATACAGGCAAAGAAAGAAAAGAATTAAAATCAACATATTTATTCAGGAAGAGTGGAAACAAGGACCATGTAGCATAGGCGTAATCTTCGTGGGGGCGGCGGGGCGTCAGCCCCCGCCGAAATTTTCAGGAAGGTGTTCAGCCTCCCCCGGGAGCCACCCTTGCTCCTAGCAAAGCAATGCCTCTGGCCCAGCCCCAGCCCCCCCCGGGAAATTGGAAAGTCTACACCGTTGCCATGTAGATTAATCTGTAAGAAGAGAAGGCCAGAAAAAGGCTAAAAATCCTTTTTCGTGGGCTTGTTGCACAGAGCTCCATGAATACCTTCATCTGATATTATTCACAAGCTGGAGACCTGTGAAGAATTGCGGGGGTGGGACATGTTGGAAATCCCTTCACTCCCTCTCTCTCCAGGATTCTTCAGAGCAGGTTGACTCCCCCCCCCCCATCTCCTATTCAACTGCTCTTAACATTGCATCCCTTCTAGAACATTTCAGTCCTCAACACAAGACGTTTTGAGGGTATTTTCACATTTTCCTGCATGCCAGAAGAGTCCCTGGAGTATGCAGAAATCCCTTTCTTATGCCTTTCATCATCCAGCAAGTTTATTATCATATACAGTTCAGTTCAGTTTATTCAGTATATCACCAGCCCAATTACAACATATACAGTGATGTTTTGGATTGTTGTTTTGTGCTGTCAATAATAACTGGCAAAATCCAGTGCCTCTGAGTTCCACTCTGCACACTTAGTATGTACTGACTGAGAATACAAGAGATGCTTTCCAACCATTTGAACCTCCTTCAAACGTAAATTGAGTAATATGACATCGGATTAAGGTTGCCAGCCTTCAGGAGGGGTAGTACAGAAAAGAATGCCACCATGTTAAGAATAAAATACTAACTATTTATAGTGTCTATCTAACATTCAGTAATCTTTCCAAATATTCTTCTTACAAAGATATACAATTCTTAAATGGATAGTAGAATACAATACTCCAAAGGCTGCTAAAGTCTCTTATTATTTTGGTTCTTTTCTTCCAGATTCCTGAAGAGATCCTCCAGCTTCCCGGTGTGGACGTGTTTTCACAAACTTCCTCAAACTCACATTCAATGTGAAAATGTCACATGGAACTATAAATGAAATTAATATTAACAAAAAACTAATTCAGAATACATCATTTATAATATCTATTATATAATCTGCATGTTCTTTATAGTAACCTTACCCTAAGCCTTTATATATTATTTCCTGACACTGATTTGCTCTCCACAGAATAAATTCTTTCAAAAGTAAAGCCTTCAGGTGGGGCCTGGAGATCTCCTGAAATTACAACTGATCTCCAAATGACAGAGATCAGTTCCCCTGGGGGAAATGGCTGCTTTGGAGGGTGGATTCTATGGCATGATACCCCACTGAGGACCCTCCCTAGGGTTGCCAAGTAGTTGCAGTCGCTGCAGCGGGGGACTCCCGGGTGGTGACTGGAGCGTGCGCGCCACACGCACATCACCTGGAAGTGACGTTAGGATGCCGGGCATGCTGGGGGCGGGCCCACTACCATCGGAGGGAAAACCATAGAGTTTTCCCTCCGATGGTCGTGGCCCCGCCCCCAGCGTGCTCGGCGTCCTAACGTCACTTCCTGGTGACGCACACGTCGGGTTGGGGTTCCCCCCGGGGTCCGATCCGCCGGCGGTGGGGAATGGGCCTCTGGGGCGGGGTTTTCCCCGCCCCCCAGGGGGACTTGGCAGCCCTAACCCTCCCTCTTCAAATCCTGCTCTCCCCAGCCTCCACCCCCAAATCTCCAGGAATCTCCCAGCTTGGAGTTGGCAACGCTACACCGGATACCTTTTCACTAACACCAAGATGTTTACATTTATGAATACCCTGCCTGTCCTAAGTCAACCATCTACAGTGCTCCAGTTCATTCCATCATCTCTTTTATGAACATCCATCAACTCTATAACAATAGTATTTTTAGGACATCCACTCACCTTTTGTCTTGTTTCCATAGATACTTGAACCCAGACTGGAAAAAGCAGATAAACTGCCCTCCTTCTTCAACAGATGGCTCTATAGAGCACCTCAGTTCAGAGAGAACATGTGTCAACGAGTGGGAAAAAGCACACTGAATGTGGTATGCTAAGCTGGCAGGAGGACTGGGCCTTTGTTCCTTTGTTGAATACGTTCTAAAAGGAGAATGTACGGTAAATAATCCACCCACTCTTCCTGGCCTGGCAATTTCATTCCTGCAAAAAAAATTCCTGCTGCCAGGAAGTTATCAAAACTCCATATAGTGACTGTATGGCCTTTAGCTTTGCTTGTATTATCCCTGCAATTAGCCTGCATTTTGATTCCTGTTATTTTAACCAGCTTTCTTCATTTCTATATAGAAGGAAATATAATTTAGTATCCAGAAACTTGAAGCTGATGAATTCATTCTTGAATCCCTCCCTGTCACCCCATGTCAGTAGCAAACCAGGCCGAGGAAAAATGCCGTCCGGATCACGTCTCATCTTCAACCCTCGTCGGCAGCGAATGTGTGTGAATTAAGATGTATATATGTTGTCCTCCCCTACCCCACAAATCATTGTTAGTCCCTCGTAATATTGAGTAATTGTAAATCGTTCAGAGCCAGCAAGCTCTGCAGGATTGAGTGATCAATAAATTGAAAGGTGATTTATTATTATTATTATTATTATTATTATTATTATTATTATTATTATTATTATTATTATTATTATTATCACACCCTGTGAAAATAGATTCATGTGTCACAACCTCATATGTATTCTGAATATTCAACAGTGCCATGGAGAGAATTCCTTTTTAACCTCTGTTCCTAACTTAGGAGCTTGGCCCTAAAATCCATACCAGAGACACCACCATTTTCTTGTCTGCTTTGTCACACACCTCCGTAAAGTCCAACCTTTGCAGCCAGTTACCCAATATCACCACCTTGTGCCCGAAATGAGGAAGCAAACACTGCAAATAAGCTTAAGAGGCGCTGCTGTACAAATCACTGGTGAAACTTTTCTCTCAAGTAAAATCAAATTCTAATACAGGATTAGATCCCAACTAAATATTCTGCTAATCAAAGGGAGAGCAATTTTGTCAAGTCCCCCTCCTGCTGCAGAGCACCTGATTTGCTCCTCATGTGCTTCCTGAAGGTCTCCTGCCCCTGGGGAGCAGTGTCTCAGTGGACTGCAGTAGAAGGGGGGAGGCAGGAAACTTTCATGAATTTCAGACAGGCGCTATCTCCCGGTAGGGAACCGATTCTCAACCGGGTTCTGGTCTGTCATTTCAGACAGAACCCGGTTGAGAATCGGTTCCCTACCGGGATCTGACTGCCATTTCACACACAAAAGTCTCTGTTCCGTATAGGAACTGGGGGGGAAGCGATTTACCTGTCAACCGCTTCCGAGGACTCTTCCGTTCCCTCTCCCAGTTCCGATACGCTTCTTTCCTGCCTTTTTTCGGCCGCGCGGGCTTTTTTTTTTTTTTTGAACGTTCGGCTTATAGCAATATATCGATATATCGCTATACCAGAACCTCTAAGGAGTCGCATTCCAATGGGATCGTTATTGTGACCATTTGAGGTTCTGGTATAGCGATATATCGATATATCGCTATAAGCCGAACCTTTAAAAAAAAATTGCTCACCCGCGCGGGAAGAAAACGGCGGGAAAAAAAAGCGGGGCCCGTGTGAAATGCCAAACCGCTTGTGAATCGGCTCCTTTCCGGTAGGGGCAAGCCGTGTGTGAAACGGCAGCCCTGTACCGGTTCATCTGGAAACGGAAGACTCCCGGCTTGAAACCGGGAGAAGACTGGTAATGTGAAATTCCCCTTTCATTCCACTGACAGAAATGTTAGCAGAACATTTAGTCAGATTCCAACCCATTCTTTCGTAGCTAGAACTGCTTGTATATCTGAATACTCTCCTTTTGCATGCAGAAGGTCCCAGATTCCATTGCTGGGATCTCCAGGCAGAGGAACAGAGCAGGCAGCAGGTGCTGAGAGAGAGGCAATTCTCTCCTTGCGACCCTGGTGAGTCATTGTCAGTCAGAGCAGACAACGCTGAGCTAGATAGATCTATGGTCTGACTTGGTATAAAACCCTGGCTCATTTATTCACATGCCCATAGACATATCTGTGCTAATAGAGCAGATATAAATAAGAAGTCCATCATAAGCATTCCATCTGATTTGGATAGGTCAATCAATGGCCATTAGCCATTATTTATTATACTTATTTTGGCACTTCTAGCCTGCTTTTCTCCAGTCAATGGAATTCAATAACCAAATCAAGCATTTACACACACACACACACACACACACACACACACACATATTCCACAAATATTTATGCCTGCCATCTACCTGCCATCAGCAGACAAGAGGGCAGAGCAGGTGGTAACAGAAACAATCTCACTCTAGGAATGCCCTCCCTCCCTCCATCCCTCTTCCATCTTGCCTGCCTCCCTTCCTGAGATTGGGAGGAACAAATAGCCCAGGAAAATGCCTCCCCCCCAAAGGTGGTTCAAATGGTTGGAAAGCATCTCTCGTATTCTCAGTCAGTACATACTAGGTGTGCAGTGTGGAAGGAGCAAGAAATAGCCTGTCTAGCCAGCCCCAGGCACCTCCTTTGCTGAGCAGCTGTGGGCCAGGCTGCGCAATTTCTTCCCTGTACTGCATGGGGCTCATGCTGCTGACTTGCCAGGCCTCTCACAGAAAAATCCAGATGTGTTCTCTAGAAATTGCTGGAAGTTCCTGGCAACTTTCAGCAATTCCTAGAGAGGCGAGACTTCACATCCAGGTTTTTCCCGGAAGTGACATCACACCATAGGACCAACAGTTATCTGAGTGGTGGTGGGAAATGGGAACCGGAGGCAGGGGATCTTCCACCCTACTAGGGCACTGGCAACCCTAGCATGTGCCCACCCCACATAAGGCTAGGTTGCCAGCCCACCAGTCCAGGTGGGGGTTCCCTCACTTTTGTGAACCCCTCCCCACCACTGGCCAGCTGGCTGGCAGGGGGAACCCCACCCGCAAATGTCCCCAAATCTCGCACAATGATGTCACCCACAAGTGACTTCATCACGCTGCCGATGTCATGTGGTGACGCTCTAGTTTTTTAGCATGGTAAATTTGGGCTCAAATCATAGAGCTTTCCCCAAAAGCCACAGCGTTGCCACGTGATGTTAGCAGTGTGATGATGTCACTTCCGGGTAAGATCATCATGCTGTGCGCGCAAAGAATTCCAGAGAGGACCTTCAAGCCCCTGGCCAGCAGAACAGTAGGACCTGGCAACCCTACATAAGGCAAGGGCCACTCTGGGTGGCCTCAGCAGGAAGGGGAAACACAAACACAATTACATCACCTCCAGTTTATGCTGGAAGTGACATTGCTGCATTAGTGCATCACAGATTTGCCTCCCCCACTTCCCCCCACTGTCCTATCAAGCAGTGGTGGGGAGCAATAAGTCCAGGGCAGATTTTCAACCATAGTGGGAGACCTGAGAGGCCTAAGCTGGGAGTGGAAGTAGCAGATGGTAAGAACTCTACCCTTGTTGGAAACAATCTCTCCACAGCTACCAGACTTGACTAAACAGAACCTCTGTGCCAGAAGCCCCTAATCTTCTGAGTGTCAGAGCTGGAAGGCAACCCCATCCAGAGGCTTTGGCCTCCGTGCCCAGCTTGTAGACCTGCATGAAGCAGGTCTGATCCAGCATGGCTGCTCTTGCATTCTTCACTTCACACCACATCTAGATATTTGTTTTGTTGTTCTGAGACTCTAAGTCCTTTGGGGAGAAAAACAGGATATAAGTACTTAAATACAATTAAAGAAAGGAACATAAGAACTCTAAAACAATTGCAGCAATAATAATATAGCCATTTAGTAACAGAATGTAGGCATTAGTCCCAGAATGGTCTCTTCAGTTCTCAGTTTAGCAAAGGAAACAGAGACACTTAGGATAGCCTGTCAGTGGTACAGTCACAGAAGGAATCGATTCAGTTCTGATAAAAGGTTTCCTGAATATGCATATCTGTAGAGATCTGTAGTATCAGACTCAAGCTGTAATCTCAAAAGGATGAAACTACAAAGCACACAGGACAGAAATGACCATATGTTGCCTCATGGGTTCAAAACAACAAAGACATGGCTCCCAGCATGAATATCTACCATGAAGCAATAGGCCATTTCCAGGCTGAATACCTACAGGCAAAAGGCACATTCGGTACCACTGATCTCTGCATGATGAATCTCCAACAGATGTCAAGGTCTACCTAGTGCCCTTCCTTCCATAGTGTTTATCCAAGAGATAAATGTCAGGCAAACATCCTCTCTCTTAGAAGCAGGAAATTTCAGCCTCACCATATTTTCCACCTTCCACCACATCTGCCTACACCACTTGAGTCTCATCCAAACTGACCTTCAGCCTGTTGTAAGGTTCCAAACTCCCAAGTCAGTAAGACCCCCCCCAAAAAAAAACAAAGAAGTGTCCCAGAGTCAGATGTAATCCAGACACAGGGCAAAACTGAAATGAAAAATCTTTCCTTTATGCCTAACCACCTGTGTTGGCCTGATTCTAGTTAACCAATCAAATGTGTAGCAAATGATACCACTTGACCATCAGGCCTGTTGCTAAGCAGGTGATCGGACCACTCAGGTGGGTTTGCCAATTAAACTGAACGTCTTTGAAGCTACAAGCAGCTTGCTATGTTTCAGAGAAAGAAACACCCATCTTTTCAAGGTCTGAGCTTGAACCATTGTTTTGAATTGAACAAGCAGCTTCTTAAAGAGACCAGTTTCTCAACAGTCACCTCATGGTGCTTTTTCCACATGTGTGGTAATTAGAACTCAGCTCAAACCTATTAAGCCAACCAGTGGATTTGTCTGGCTTTATTATCAGAGTTGTCTTTACAATCAGAAGTTTATTATTTTGTTATATCAAGAGTTGCCAAAGCAGACAAAACCCTCTCCGGTGTCCCTTGCTGTATGGATCAACTGTCAGACACATCTTTTTAAGCTAATGCATTTCCAGCCATCCGCTGTTTGGCTTCCATAATAGTTCTAATGGGCCTAATGAACCAAGGCTCCCGAGAGGCTTATGTTTACACAGTCATTCAAAACTCAACTGTGCTTCAGCCCATATTGCTGGGAATTGTTCTCCATTTCTACAGGGGAAAGCGAGAGGAAAGATGCATATAATTGATGGGAATGGTTATTATGAAGATGAAAGATAACTTTTTTATATTTCAAAGTAGATACAGAAAATGTATGTGTCCACCCTTCCCACAACTTCTTGCAGAACTTCCCTGGTGCAAAAATGTTCTGAGTTTCCCACCTTTCCCACCTAAGATGAATCAGATGTTACTGATGGAAAGAGGGAACTAGATGTGAGAACTGTTGTTTTAAGAGCAGCGGCACATTTACTGACATGATAAGCTTGGCTCACATGTTATACTCACCTAGGTGTGCATCTGTGGAGAAGGGGCACCTGATTTCAATCGTGCACACAAAAATTTCAGCCAGTGTTTGTATAAAGGAGCCCAGAGTTTCCATCAAATCATGGAGTGAAAACATACAGTGGTAAGCTTTGCCCACTGACCAAACATACCTGAGCTGAAAGAGAAGTAGGACATGACCCAGCTGGAGTAGGGGATTGTGTGTATGTGTGAACCTGCAGTGTGTGAACAACCTTTTATTACATAAAGAAAAAAAATACTGTGAAACCTGTTTGGCAGATGAGAAACTGAACAATTCTCAAGATCTTTCTCAATTTAGGTGACAGAGCCATCTGGTGGTAGAAACCGGAATGGACTCCAGAGACAAACGTTTCTTTTAAGGTCTGTTTTATGAGGGCCCTTTAACCCACTTTGGCTTCTGAATACAAAAGATTTTCTTAAAAGGTTTCACGTACATTAAGGATAAAATGCTGTCCTCTGGCAAATAATGAAGGCTTAATCTGATTATAGATTAACATTCAGATGATAGAAGGGAGGGAGAATTAAACCAAATTATAAAACCATCATATTTCTTCTAGTTCTGAGCCATGAATCAACTCAGATTTGGTTTGAGAGCAACCATTTCTCAAAGTGTGATTTGGGGAACTCGGGGGTTCCTCAGGGGTCCTCAGTGAGAAGACCCGTTGTGGCAGACAGGCTTCGCTCTACAGAAGTGAACTGGCATTTGTTACCAGCTTTTCCTTAGTATGCCCATTCACACGGGAATTTTGAGCATGTTCTAGGGATGACTTTGAATTCTCCAAGCTTGTTGTTTCTACCCCAGATTCCCTGTTCAGATTTGCTTCTTAGTGAAAATCAAACCTGTGACATTTTGACACAATTTTCTGTTTCTTTGCATTCACTTTTGCCCATGTACATTTTTAAATTAATAACCCATCACTAAATAAGCACTACAGGTGTAAATAATGTACTTTGTATGTATAAATACCATGTAAGTTGCATGTAACAGTGTAGAAGTTGCACACACACTATTCAAACAAATCTATAGCTATCAACAAAAAGAACTGAAACCACTGACAAAAATATAACCAAATGTAAGTAATTGAAATTGAAAATGTTTGCTCATCTCTAGTATACACTCTTCATTCTCACGAGGCAATAGTGAATCCCACCTTGCCAGGTTGGTACCCCATAAGAAGGAAAAGCATGGCCTAGAAACTGCACCACAAATCTCTGAAATATTCAGAGGGAGTGCATCAGTAGCCTAGTAGGTGGGAAAGGGTTCTCCGAGGATAAGAACTTTTGAAAGCAACTGTTGTAAAAGATGGCCCCTTCTCTCACATTCCACACAAATACTTTTCTATCTCCCCTTCTTGGTTTGCAAAAACCTGAAATTAAATGAACACATGTGTTATGCCAACTTCTCCCGGAAATTCCTGGAGACCCAATCCAAGTTATCTACCAAGGAAAATTGGGTACTTGTGGCTGTGCGTAAGTTCTATACCCGTTTATACAGAGGTCAGATGGCCAATGAAACGCTCGCTATATCCCAGGAAGTGAGACAACACACTAGAGTTTAAATAAATGTTGTCTTTACTAAAGGGTTTTTCATCAGACATACAAAAACGGAATCATACAAATTCATACAAGCTCCTTAGTTACAATAGTACATCAGAACAATTACAGCATAGAAAATAACAAAAGCATCAAAATGGGGATGACACAATGGGGCACGGCTATACTCATCTGAGGTCCAAGCTGATGAAGAACTCTCCTCCTTGGAATGATGGGCAGCCGAAAGCAGCAGCTTAGTGAACTCCAAGGCACACGGGCAGGACCAGCCAAAACCACGTGCGAGCTCTCTGGGTCGCGACTCCCGGAGAACTTAGGTAGTAGAGTCACTTGTAGCACCTTAGTGCACTGCTATGGGGAAGGTGGGTTAACCAGAGAGACAAAGGAGAGTTTCTCCTTAAATAAACTCTTTTTCGGGGCATGGGCTATCTAGCCATAAACTATCAAACCCGTCCTCTAAACTATCACTACTGGATGAAGAGGGGGTGACGAGGGGATGACGAGGGGATGACGCTTTCCTGAGGGGTGGTGGCAATATGCAGATCCTACTCCTACATCAAAGGTGCCTTTTGGCAAGGTGTGAATCTTCCGTTCCCATGGACACCTCTTGATTTGCAGATCTGGTTCCTGCTCCAAAGCCATAAACGCTATTGTCTTTAGATCTCCAAACCAGATTAAGGGAGTAGGGTCACTTGCTCTTTCCATTCCAAGAATGCCGGGGTTCGCTGGGGATTTTCCATAGCTCTCCAAGTGGGTGCAATGGCGCGGTGTCTTCTCCATCCCAAAGAGTCATGGGATACATTCCAGGGACGCACATGGTCCGTATGTGCAACGGCAGGCCCAGGCCAGTCTATTTCTAGGCAAGCATGAGATGCAGAACAAAGCAACACAACCAAACAGCAATCCCTGAATACACATTGCATAGGTATTCATGCTAGAGACACACATAAGCAGCATCACCACTATACAGAAATACAAACATAAGCTCATATCGTTACACATGACACTGTCTTATACAAAGAACCTTGGTCCATCGAGAGCAGTATTGCCTGCTCTGAATGACAGCTTCTCTCCAGAGTTTCAGGTAGATGTCTTTTGAGTTACCTCCAACCCAATCCTTTTTATTGGAGATTCTGGGGATTGAAACTGGAACCTACCGCATATCAAGCAGATGCTCTGCCACTGAGCCACAGCCCTTCCCCCATTACAATCGGTCTGGCAGAAAGAAGCAAGTTTAGTCCACTCTTTGTCATGCTTGCACTATGATTGTACCCTGATCTTCAACAAGTGATGTACATTTGGTACAATCCACCTATCTGAAATGCACATGAACTATTAATCTGTGCACATTCGTATGCTAACAAACCATTCATTTCAATTATGCTCAGACATAGATGGGTCCTAGCCTGTGGGTCTTGCTTGGAGGCCTTGTAAGAACCTGAGTAGAGGGCTGCTTCTGAGTTCTGGGGAGAGAACTGCTGGCAAGGTAGCCATTTGGTAGGTCTCAAAGTTTTCAGGGTACATTACCACAACAAGAGTTTAGATCAGAGTTTGAGGAAAGTTCCTGAGGCTGTAGAAGACAGCATTGCTCCAAGGAAGATGGATAACGAAGGATCTACTCCAGTGACCTGCGTGGGTTGCGCCATGATCATTTTTCTGCCATGCCATGAAATGCATTACACATGCTGCAAGTGCAAGCTTATAAGAATGCTTGAGGAGAAGGTGGGAGAACTCAAGGCACAAATCTGTACACTGAGGAACATCAGGGAGGCAGAAAGCTTTTTAGATGTGAAGGAAGAGGGGCTCCTGAGAGAATGGCAAGAGCTAGCAAATCCTGAGCAAGAGGAAGGAAGTAACAAGGAACAGGTGGGTGAGTGGAAGAATGTGACTTTGAAGAGTAAGATAATCAGGAAACACTCACAGACAGTGGAGCTGCAAAATCGATACCAGCCGCTTCTGATGATGGAAGATCAGAATAGCACACTCCGAGATCAAAAGGATGTGACTGACATACAAGCACATAGGCAGAGAAGAAACCAAGCTATCCCACGGAGGAAGAGACAAGTAGTGGTGGTTGGTGACTCCCTACTGAGAGGGACGGAAGAAGGTGTATCCAGACCAGACAAGGAATCTCGAGAAGTTTGTTGTCTTCCTGGAGCGTGTATCAGAGATGTGACTGAGAGAATACCAAGACTGGTCAAGACCTCTGATTGCTACCCGCTCCTGCTGATCCATGTGGGAACAAACGATACGGCCCGAAGAAACCTTGAATGGATCTCCAAAGACTATGAGGCTCTGGATGAGAAGGTGAAAGATCAGGGGGCACAGGTGGTGTTCTCCTCCATTTTACCTGTTGAGGGCCATGGAGCTGGA
>NW_015171518.1:1009412-1009588 GCF_001447785.1 Gekko japonicus
TACAAAGAATGGGAGGAATGTCTTTGCTGGAAGACTTGCGATCCTGATCAGGAGGGCTTAAAACTGAAGACATCGGGGGTGGGAAGAAAAAGCCTGATGTTGTGCGGCATCCCCAACACTAAGTTCAAGAAGGGGAGTGGCCAGAGAATAAATGAACGGGAGAGAGGTGAGTTCAG
>NW_015171518.1:1010874-1011081 GCF_001447785.1 Gekko japonicus
CCGGGAAATTACAGGCCTGTCAGTTTGACATCAATACCTGGGGAAATTCTAGAGCAGATTATTAAACGCTCTGTCTGTGAGCACCTTGAACGGAATGAGTTAATTGGTAGTAGCCAGCATGGGTTTATCAAGAATAAGTCATGCCAGACCAACCTTATCTCCTTTTTTGACAGAGTTACCAAAATGGTTGACTCTGGCAATGCTGTG
>NW_015171518.1:1011160-1011337 GCF_001447785.1 Gekko japonicus
GTTGGTTGAAAAATCGTACCCAACGAGTGCTTGTAAATGGCTCTGTGTCTATGTGGAGGGAAGTCTCGAGTGGAGTGCCGCAGGGCTCAGTCCTAAGCCCGGTGTTGTTCAATGTTTTTATAAATAACCTGGAGGAAGACATAGAGGGGATGCTTATCAGATTTGCAGATGACATGA
>NW_015171518.1:1011457-1062849 GCF_001447785.1 Gekko japonicus
ATTTCAATAGAGATAAATGCAAAGTCCTACACTTAGGTACAAAAAATCAAAGGCATAGATATAGAATGGGAAGGACTTGGCTTGACAGCAGCACATGTGAAAGGGATCTAGGTGTTCTGGTTGATCACAAGCTAAACATGAGCCTGCAGTGCGATGTGGCTGTGAAGAAAGCTAATGCAATCTTAGGATTCATTAACAGAAGCACTGTGTCCAGATCAAGGGAGGTGGTAGTTCCACTCTATTCTGCTATGGTCAGGCCTCACCTGGAGTACTGTGTCCAGTTTTGGGCACCACATTTTAGGAAGGATGTTGACAAGCTCGAGCGTGTCCAGAAGAGGGCAACCAGGATGGTGAGAGGGTTGGAATCCAAGTCTTATGAGAAAAGGCTGAAAGAGTTGGGTATGTTTAGCCTGGGAAAGAGAAGGCTTAGAGGGGACATGATTGCAGTGTTCAAGTATTTGAAGGACTGTCATGTAGAAGATGGAGCAGATCTATTCTCTCTTGCTCCGGATTGCAAGACTAGATCTAATGGGTGGAAATTACAAAGGAGTTGTTACCGGCTAAATATCAGGAGAAACTTCCTAAATGTAAGAGTGGTTGAGCAGTGGAACAGTCTGCCTCGGGAGGTGGTGGATGCTCCTTCGCTGAACGTTTTCAAGCGGAGGCTGGACGACCATCTTTCAGGTATGTTGTAGGTATGTAGGGCTATCTTTCAGTATACTCCTGCAGAGTGCAGGAGGTTGGACTAGATGACCTGCAAGGTCCCTTCCAACTCTAACACTCTATGATTCTATGACAGGAGAAGTCTATGGTGGATTTTACCCATTGTCTGTTCCTAGATTTGTCTTTTTAGAAATCCAATTAATCATTAAGGGTTCAAACAAAAAAGCATGAGGATACTTCCAGTTTAAGTTTATTTGTCAAGACCAGAAGTCACAACAAGCCATCATAATGTAAACATGCAGCAACAGGGTCACATGGTCTAATCATGAAAACAATCAACAATTTGCAGGCAGATTAATACCTTGTGTACTTGATGGCTGAGCACGTTTTGAAGCCTAAAGATGTAGATAAGAGGATAACATGCACAGCATATAAACAGTTGAGAAGCTGAGAGTTTCCAGTAGGGTTCTGTGTTTGTTCTCTTGTAAACCAAGGGAATCACATTTGTCATTGCTGAATTTAAGAGGAGAAAGCAGCCTTCATCCAGAATAATCAGAAGCATCGCCCACGACATTTAGAAGATAGACACGCCCATAGGTTAGTCATGTCCTATGAGTTTGTGACTGCTAAATGTTATACTTGGATCTTAAATGAACATCTTGATAAACATTTATATAATGACCAACTTACTCACTTGCTGTTGCCATTGTACAGATGTTAGGAACACAAAAAGTTTCACCAGCCCAATTCTGCAGTTTTTGTAGGAACAGATTCACAATAACCAAACTGGAGAGCCCACTGCCCTTAAGAAAAAAAACCGAATCACCTGAAATGTATGGAATAAATGCCATGATTTACCCAGCAATCCTCCATGTAAAATTTTTTGGGATGGCACACTTTCAAGGCCCAGATAAACAATGGAAGCTCAAGCCCATTAAAGAGGAAAGGAAAGGCCCAGTCCTGGAGACACTGTGGCAGGGCCGTGTGAACATCAACAGTGTGTACTACCAAGAGAATGTTCTGTGACCACTCACTGGCAAGGAAAGACATGTCCTAGTAGCTTCCCCTGAACAAACACGATTCTTTCTCCATGACATTATTCAGACCAGAGTGGTTTTCTCATACCTCAAAGCAAGACTCATCAATCTGAAACATGTCTACTCAGAAGAAAATTCCATTTCATTCAGTGTAGCTCACTTCCAGGAAAGGGTTTTTAGGACCCCTGAGAAAGCTACCATTTTGGTCAGCTTCCTGGAATGAGAGGCTAAGGTCAGAAATGGGCAGCATAAAGTCACCTCAGGGCAGCTCACACCTTGGCTTAACGACGTTCTGAAGGATTTGAAATGGCAGGATAGATGACTTGAAGGGAAATAGTTGAAAAAAACATGCTGACTGTGGCTGAGGACACCACACAGCTCATTTGCCAACAATATGGTCATGACTATGAGGCAATGAGGGGCTTGTTCAGTCTGGGATTTCTCTCCCAGAGATAGAGTCATGTACAGCATCATGACCTTTTGTAAGATCAGTTTTTAGATAATATTAACATGTGTAAAACACTTCCAAGTGTTCAAAGTGTTCGCCATATCTTAACTCAATATCTATATATCTAATAGCCAAGTGGCCCCGTCTGTGCGGATATCTAAATCCGCGCTCCGGGGCCACTTGGGGGCAGGGAGAGGTTTGTGCACACGTGGGGCAGTCCCCACGTGTGCACAAAAATACTAAATATTGGAACAAATTTCAGGGGGAAGTTTAAATCCCCCCGAAAGTGCCAGAGCGTTCCGTGCGCATGCGCACGGAACGCTCTGCGAAGGCCGCCGCCACCGCTTGCGAGGGGAACGGCGAGCGGCGAGCAGGGGGGAGGCAGAGTGGTGAGGGCCGAGCGGCACACTGCTCGGCCCTCGGCTCGGAGCCGGGGGGGGGGGAGAGTAGTGAGGGGCAGACCCAGACTGGCTCCCCCCCCCCCCCCCACACCCCCATTCCAAAGGAGAGAAGCCCACCGCCTGCCCCGGCAGAGCTCGCCCGGCCGGACTGCTTTGGAAGGTGTGCCGGGATTGGGGGGGGAAGAGTAGCAAGGGCCGGGGGGGAGGGAGAGAGAGCAGCGCCGACTTCCCTACTCCTGCTGCTTCCTCCCTCCCCCCCGCGAGTATTGCGGGTCCCCCTCTTGTTTTGTATAATAGACCTGTAGGAGAGGAGGCCATTATAATTCTCCCCATAGTAGAGATTGTGGGCCTGAGGTAGAGAAAATGGCAGCTTTTCTTAAGGATGCCCTGTGAGTATGTCAGCTTCTGCTGAGATTTTGAACCAGGTACTTTCCGGCTCACACCCTGCTGGCTAACTAGGAGCCAATCTATCTGAGGTAATAACAAGGCTTTGCTCTCTCAGTAATTACTTTCCATCTAGGTATTGTGAGAGAGAGTGTGGTAAACAGTCAAAATATCAGGCTGGGATCTGTGAGACCCAGGTTTGAATCCCCACTCTGCCATGGAAGCTCACTGGGCGATCTTGGGCTAGTCACTCTCACCCTAACCTACCTCACAGGGTTGTTGTGAAGATAAAATGGAGGCAAGGAGAACAATACAAGCTGCTTTGGATCCCCACTGTGGAGAAAGGCAAGGAGCATAATTAAAGTAAATATATAAAAGAATATGTTTTCCCCAACACATTTTTTAAAATACTTTTTCACAAATTAGGTTTTGTGACGTGCTACTGATGCATTGCCTATCTAGTTTATATGGCTGGTGTGCACTCTTTACCTACCACCCTGGAGGAACATTTTGTGGAAATGGTTTCCTCTCACCATTACTAATGCTTCTCCTGGCCACACTCTCCCAACATTCAAGGATCCATCTCTTGCCTCTCCTTTGATCCTACATCAGATGCTCCCCTCAGACCTGTCCACTGTTACTTTTATACCACCATTTCAAGCTCACTCTTGAGGCATACATTTATGTTTCTAAGTAAGATTGTTGATGTGTGCTTTGTTACGATATGTGCTTGTATATTGCATTTTTATCTGTACTGTGTTCATGAAGTATTGATCAAATGTCTATGTATCTGTGCCTGTGAGAACTCAGGGCTCATTGATATGTGTATCTGCTGATGTGTGCCTGAATGGCTGGCCTTTCACTTCATGCTGCCCACGCAGGGGCATTGCAGAGATGCCAGCAACAGGGCATATGCATCCCTGGAATTCCTATGGGGGCCTCTGGTCAGAGGAGGTCAAACCCCAACATACACAAGGAGCCACCTGGAGAAGCAACAGGCGCAACCACCATTTGATGGACTGTGGGAAACCATCCACCTCTTGCTGCTATCTGGTTCGGGCATCAAAAAGACAATACTGTTTTATTGCCCTGAGGACCAGGCTCATCTCTACTACAAAGGTCGCCAAGGAAACGGAAGGTCACACCTTACCATATGGCCCCGCTTTGATGTAGGGACAGAATATCCTCATATTGCCCACTGCCCTCTTTAGGACGTCACCTCTTAGCGGACCTATAGCTTTAGAATAGAGGACGGATTTTAAGATTTATGATAGGTAAGACCATGCCCAGAACAGAGCTGGTAAAAAGGGAAACACGGCTTTGTTTCTCTCTCTCTCTACCACCTTACCTCTTTTCCAGCTCTGCTCTTCCCTTAGCGCACTGAGGTGCTTCAGGTGACTCTCTAAGTTCCCCGGAGTCGCGACCAGGGAACGCACACGTGGCTTGGCTGGTTCAGCCTTTGTGTGTCTAGAGTTCACCAGTTGATACGTTAGGTGCCCTTCTTTCCTAAGAGGAGATTTCTTCCAGCAGCGGACCTCAGATAAGTATACCGCCTATTTGTGAAGTTATCCCCATTATTTGATGCTTTTGTTATTTTTCATGCTGTAATTGTTTCCATATGCTATTGTAACTAAGGAGCTTGTGTGAATCTTGTGCGCATCTGTTTTGTATGACTGAAGAAACTGCTTAGTAAAAAGACAACATTTATTCATAAACCTAGTGTGTTGTCTGACTTCCTTGGGAAATAGCGAGCCTTCAGACGCCAAATCTGACCTCTGTATACACGGGAGTAAACTCACGCACCGCCCGCCCCTGCAAGCAGGGTTGATTCGGGCTCCCAGAACCATTTTGGACCGGTTCGGGTAACAGCTTGCAACCACAACAGAATGGCCACTTCTACACTGTCATTTTTGTCGCTCCTTTGTCCCTATTGCTTTGGATTCCCCCCCCCCCTTTCCCACATGTGTTTTGCTCCCTCTGAGCCTACTAGAGAGGGCAAAACACATTTTTTGGGAGGAACCCTGAAGCAATCGGTACACTTGCTTTACAGGCTGAGGGGGGGGGGGGGGGAGCCAATGCTGCCCATGGGTGACATCAAAAAGCACCCATCTACAATGCTCACCACATCCATGTGAACAGAAACCACAGGGCTGTACTGACTGCAGTCTGGATTTACCAAGAAAGCAGAACTACAGTTACTCAGAAGTGCAAAGCAGTCTGCATATACAATGGCTCTTGAGGAAACACTGGGAGATCCGTGATTGGATCCTAGCATTTTTCAAAAAGTCCAATAGCAGCAGCACAGACTATTCATTCCACTCAAGTCTCAGGTGTATGGGCAGAAGTAGTTTAACCCTTTCCATCCCCACAACATTATGCCAATTAAAACCACCACAAACAATTATTAACCCTGTAAAGAAAGAAAGAAACCAAAGAGAGGGTGCTTGTCTTCTTTCCTTTCCTGACCTAAGAACAGCTGGAGAGAGCAGTTTTGACCGGCAAAACTATCTGAGGGAGGAAGGGTGATGCCCCTCTTCCCCTTGTGCCATGGCTCCAATCTTGTGCAACTACTATTTGCCTTTTGTAACATGTTGGAAATATTTGATTACTGGTCTCATCTACCTGGATGCTTAGCAACCATGCTGTACCAGTGCTCAAGTGGTGTGTGTGCATGTGTGTGTGTATATATATATATATTTAAAAACAAACATTCCACAGAGGCCACACTTTGAATAAACCACTTGTGGGGCATTGTGTCGCTTGTACCATGGGGGGGGGCAAGCTCTTCTGTGGGTCATTCTTAGCAAAAGTACTATTGGGAGTTTTGCTGTCTGATGATTGGGGACAGTTTGATCACTTGGTTTGTGTTGCTGTTTGATAGGAGTCAGGGAACCTTAATATTCTTTTGTTCATAGTGGGTGCTTCCTGGATGATCACCTCCCCTGCAGAGTGGGTGGGAGTCTGAGCAAGGCTCCTTGTTCTGCTTCGATCAATGAGAGGAAAATGAAGTTGAACAGTCAAAGGCAAGTACTTGTAATCAGAAGGCCAGTCAAGAGGATGCAGGAAGGAACAGCTGCACAGTTGCAAAAGATAAGGTAACACATGTGGGTTGTGTAATGTGGAAACAGGAGAGCTCTACTGCAGGTCCATAGCCATGGTGGTGCAAAAGGGGGCAGTGCCCCATCAATCATTTGTCATGCCCCCCCCCAATCAGCATTACAGGTTGGTGTGAAATCTGTCACACATCTCTCAGATGTAAAATGTCCTTGTAAAAAAGGAAGGTGTTGAGGTAAAAAGTGTGAATCCTGTCATAAATCCTCCAAGGGTGAATTCTCTATGCAATTGGTTGAACAGAATTAGCGTTTAGCAGGGCTAAAAAGTCCTGATTTTAAAAGCCTGCAGGGTGTTGGGTTAGTGATTTACAGAGAAAAGAAGGTTGAATTTACAGTTTCAGGTTTCAGTAGCTGGCAGAAGGCTCTCACACTTCTTTAATTCTGCAAATTATGTAAAGCAGTTGCTTGGGAGGCCATTTTTATAACGCTTATACAGAACAAGACAGTAGTCTATGCCACAGTGTATGCCACATATTATTGATTTGTTGTATGTTCTATCATGCTCTTACGGGGTTGTTTTCATTTTTTTATTCCATTTTCTGCATTGTGTGACATAACATGCTCGATACTTTTTTTGCATTTTTAAAATTTTTGTATGCCTAGTCCTATTAAATGGTTATTAGATCTCATATGCTGTTTGATTACAATATTCTATAGCATGTAATCCACTTTGAATCTCAAGGAGAAAATTGGTAAATAAATAATAAAGTATAATTAATAAATAAATAATGTTGGGCTGACCACCACTGTACTCATTCCCCCCCGCCTAAAAATTTTCTGGCTACAGACCTGCTGTACAGAAGGGTTCATCCAGTGAGAGAGAGAGAGAGAGAGAGAGAGAGAGAGACCTGGCTGTGCCACAAGCTGAACTACAGCAAAAGCCTTTGACTTCAAAAGTGCCCTCTCCTTCTCCCTAAATAAAACAGAAGCCCACTGGCACCTTGAAGACTAATGACCATTTATTCCAGCATGAACTGTTGTGAGTCAGAGAACACTTAATCTGACACATCAATGGTGAACTGAAGAAGTGAGCTCTGATTCATGAAAATTTATGTGGGAATAACTTACGTTAGTCTTTATGGTGCCACAGGGCCCATTTAATGGGTAACAGGGCTACCCATCTGGCATTATGTCCCTCCTGCCACGCTCTGCTTTCCATTTTTAAGCATCTACTTGCTCCCAGGCTCTCCCTCTGTATTCATAAGTAAAGCAAGTATTACAAAGACACCATAAAGCTGTACAGATGTTGAATCAGGCCAATGGCCCATCCAGTCCAACACTCTGTGTCACACAGTGTACAGCTCTCTTATCCGAAGGGTACTAAATCTGGTAATCAAAACCACAAAAAATCTTGGGATGTCTCAACAATTAACTCTGACTTCTAGAACTTATGCCACACTTCAAGGTGTCAGAAGACTCTGTTGCTTTGACTACAGCAGACTAACATGGCTACCCCCCCAAAAAAACGCCCACCATGGATCCTGTAAAGGCTACCTCTGAAAATCTCCCATTTGAGTAGAAGGTAACAATACAGTTCCCAGGTGAGTATGCCACACTGTATGTTAAAAATGTAGGGAAGTTTGACTCAGTGCCAACATTTGTTGTTCTTTACACCCCATGAAGCAGCAGGGATAAAGAAGGGTACAGAAGTAAAGCTGAACCAAGTGGTCAGTCAAATTGCATTCTTGGAAATCCAGTTCTTGCTTCATGTTGCTTGCCTGTAAAGTCGCAAAAATGCTGGCGGTTCTATTGTTCACAGTATGTGATTAATAGCCAAGCCCAAACAATGTCTATAGGCATGCAGTGCTAGCAAAAGGATGCATCAAGTTCCAAAACTGTGCCTGGTGAACAAGGACGTAATGTGGAGCAGGAACCTAAGCAGAGGCCTTTGTAAAGTGTCAGGTAACTGAATGGAGGCACTTTTTATATTTTACATGGAGATCAGAATGTCAATCGTGGGAAGAGGCAATAGGACCCACATCACATCACCATTGCTTTGCACTGTATTCAGAAGAGTCCTGTCCTTTGGAGAGGGTTTGCTTCTGGCAAGGTCACCAGGCAGACAAAGAGAGAACAATGGCACATAGAAAAGCATAGACCTCCAGTAAAATTTGTAAGGCACAAGTAAGCAACAGCCTTAGTAAGCTGCAGAATGAGAATACGTCAGTGCCCCAAATTCACACTTACAGCTTGATCCTAATCTCACTGATTCAGAAGCAAGTCCCATAGAATTCACCCAATAGGAATGTATCCCAAGAATGCATTCTTGGGGCTAATGCCTAGAACAAGGATGGCCAACTTCTGTATAGCATTGCCTGATAAATACAGAAGTGTACCTACCAAACAAATACCCCTCCCCAAACCAGTCAGTGGAGCAATTGTACAACTAAAACCACACTATCTGAGGGTAAATAAATCTCTCTCCATTTAAGGTCACAAGACCTATGCTGATGTATACCAACACTGGTCTTGGAACCTAGGCGAGAACCCCACACACACACATACCACAATTGTTATGGATTGTAGGCCAGGTATTCAGGCTGAATTGCTTCGTCTTTGTGAGTTGTATTTGCAGCAGAACGGTCTCTCATGTTAACCAAGAAGCTTCCCTGCAAGCAGAAAAGCAGCAGAACGAGCAGAAAATAGCCATATCCTTTCTCTGCTAAGCTAATGGAGTTTACACAGGAGAGCATGCGAAAACAGGATTCCCCACCTGTAGTCAGGATGGACATCCCTTGATTCTGCAGCATGTGCAAATTTGGCCAAATTATACTGTTATGAGCAAAGTCCTGCTGCACACTGTTTGCCTATTGTTAGAGAATGCTTGCCACAAAAGAGAAGATTCAGATGAAGGGCTGAAGCGGAGAAGCCATTTACTATTTGAAGGCTTCCTCCAATCAAGATCAGCAGTTCCTCGAATAGCACTGAAAAACAGGATAAGCCTAAAGATGGTGAGCTGTAATTTTGCCACAGGGTTGTGAGACGAAAGAACATTCATCAAAAGGTTGCCCTTTTTAGAGGAAGGTTGCCAGGACAACCTGAGCAGTCTGTATTGCAACTCCTGAATTACTGTCCTGAAAAAGTATAGCTTCTTCAGTGCATAATCACTTTCAGATTTATTCTGTGTAAAGCCACGTACCTTTAGAATCTATATATGCATCCAGCATTGCGAGGCAGATTTATATAGGGGATATATGTTTGTATTTCTGAGCTAAACAATGATTATGCAAATGCTTATATTGGAAGTAAGCAAGTCATTCTGTTTACAAGTATGGAACCAGTCACTGTTCCTCCCCCAGATGGAGTGAAGAGAGTCCCCATCTCTGCATCTCACAGAGCAATTTTCTTAAACCACTTCGGCTGTATGCGATTTAGCATTCATACAGCACTTTCAGTGTCCAAAAGCCTCATAGTGCAGATTTTTAACGGGAGTTGCCAGGGAGTGAGTTTAGGATCTTTCTACTTGCTTGTTTATGGACCTTGTTGGACACATGGGAAAGACTAGAATTCAAAGATCATCAGTGGTATGAAGAGACAGATGTACTAGACAGACATTTTAAAAAAGAAAAATCAGATATGCCATCAATATACTCCATTTGAATTTTCCCCATTGGTTCCCTTCTGTTCTCTTTCTAACCCGTTCATCTGGGATGGTCTATTGCAGGGGTCACCAACATGGTTCCTGTGGGTACCATGGTGCCCGCTGACAACTTACCTGGTATCTCTCAAGTGTTTTCAGAAAGTGAACAGAGCCAGGTGGGACTCTTTTCCAGCACAGCTTCTGACAGGCAACTGGGAGATCTGATTGTCTGAAGATTAAAAATAATGTTGCTTTAGTGGCAGCTGCTGCCACTGTTTGTTTTGTTCTCTCAGTCCTCTTTCCCAGCATGTTTTAAAATTGCCCCTCTTCTCCCCTGCACTTGGGCTTCCCCTGGGTGTGTGTATGGCTCTGCCTCCCACAACAGCCATTTATTGGTTGTGCCAACCAACCTGTGTCAGAATTCCAAAAGTGCCCACACAGCCAAAAAGGTTGGGGACCCCAGTCTATTGCAACAAGGGCACATCTCATTTTCATATGGAATTAATGTCTCTGGAAGAGCAGCGAGGCTATCCTTGACTGAGGTTATTAACAGTCCACAAAAAAGTAAACTAGTATCCAGGATGATACCTGAGAAGTACCAAAGTGATTTTATTCAGCAAGCAGCGCTCCTTCCTTAGTGATTACAAAGAATCCCCTAGCCTGTCCTTGCAAAACTGCTTCACCTCTGTCTACTCGCTGTACAGATCCATCACCATATTTTAACATTAGGGTCTTGCAGGAGTGGGTGAAGACACCCCCTCCCCCAAACACACACTTTAGGAACAGGAGGGGGCAGGCTTTTATTGGGCCGGAGGTGTACTCAGGAGTCTGTGCTGCAGTTGAGGACGGCATAGCTGGAGATGCCACAGAAACCCAAGCATTAATTCTGCTGATTAGGAATAATGTGCTAGTTGTGGTTTCTAGTAATTAAAGTTGTTCTTGAATAGATTACATTACTAGCTATCCAGCCTTTCTGTAGATCCTGCATGTAGCAATGGTCAGCTGTGAAACCACTTTTAAAAACACACGGTGGGTTTTCCCTAAACAAAAGACTTCCGTAATGGAAATTAGACTTAGCAGCGGTTCTCATTCTTTCAACCCAATGCTATGCCTGTTTACTGCAAAACACGTCTTTCTGCATTCAGTAAAGCTTAGTTCTAAACCTATATTTTCCACCCATACACACAGTAGGATTGTCAGCCTCCTCCAGGTGGGGCCTGGGCTCTCCAGGAATTATGACTGATCTCCAGACTACAGACACCAGTTCCCTTGGAGGAAATGGCAGCTTTGAAGGGTAGACTCTATGGCATCATATCTTTGTTGAGCTCCCAACCCCAAAACTCTGCCCTTCTCAGGCTCTGCCCCTAAATCTCCAGGAATTTTCCAACCCGGAGCTGGCTACCCTACCACATGAAGCTAATGGAGGGGAGCTATCTAGATTAGTAAAATTGCTTGGGGGAGTAGCTAGCAAGGTAAAACAAGCCTCTACTTCTCTTGCCAAATTAGGGATGCCAGACCCACGGTGAGGGTGGGGGTCCCCCACTGCCAGGCCCCACCTCTCCACTGTCGGTCAGCTGGCTAGTGGGGGGCTTAGCCCCCCAAAAGGGAGGAACACCAAACATTTCATTGATCTGCCTACGTGGCTTCAATGTAACCTGGAAGTGATGTAAGTATGTCAGGGATGTTGGGGCAACGCTCTGGTTTTTGAGTAAAAATCCTATGGTAGAAAGCTAATTCTACCGTAGAGTTTTTGCCCAAAAACCAGAGTGTTACCCTGACATCCCTAGCATGCCTACATCACTTCCACGTCATGTTGAATTCACATGGGCACATTGCTAAAACATGGGATAAACTCCCAGTAAGCCCACCCCCCTGTCCCTCACCGGCTGCCCAGAGGGATCTGGCAACCCTAAGTCAAATCATCTTATTCTCTCTGCTTCTCTTAGCAAATTTGGACCTCCCCGGCTGCCAAACACAAAAACAAGACAAGGCAATCCAGCCACGGATCCAGCACACAACATTTAGTTTGGCCCTTTTCTAGGACTACAGTTGTGCAGCTTGATCCAGTGCATATTTAATCATAAGTAAACCCCACTGACTTCAATGCAGTTGAATCCCGAAGAAATAGGCCTGGCAACTTTAGTAAGACAAGCAACAATAAGGCCTTTTCAGAGCACTATTGAACATAGTCTGTACAGCAAGAGTTATCAGGCCAGCACTATTAGCATTTCCCCAAAGTTGTTAATAACCTAGCAAGCCTCAAATACATTGTTCTTACTGCTATTTTAATTGTATAGATTTCCTTAAAATTACTATTTTAATCACTATTCTTGTGATGTTTTCATTACCTTTGTAAGAGACCTCGTGGGTCACTGTAGGGGGAGAGCGGCTGATAAATTTAAGAGCAAATTGAGATCTTCCAGAAGAATAAAACAGCAACACAGCTATTTATTGTAAGAGTAAGTATATCTTTCCACATTTTACCTTAGTTTGAAGTACCAATATTGCCCAGCAAAGCACCAGCTTTAGTCCAGCAATGCTAGCCTATACCACAATTTGCTATGAGCACATGACGAAGAGAAGCAGTTGTGGGGGAATACCAGGTGAGAACTGAAACAGAGGGCAGCAGCCATTTAGATCAGTTGTTGTAGGAATTCAATTCATGTTCAGTTAAGTAATGTTTGTTTGTTCTCCACTTCAGTCCCCTTTGGCTTCATTTCACAAAGGCTACAGGAGCAAATATTACAGGCATCGTTCTTACGTAGCATCAAGTAGCGAAGAAGTACTTCAGGCTGGTATTTCTACAATGCTATCACTTCAGCAAACAAAGAGCTCCCTTTTCCAAGGCTTTCGAGATACCACACCTAAGCAGGAGGCTTTGCTCAAAAGAGTGACACTGAATTAGTGTGAATCTTTGCCTCACGGCAATGTTTTGCTTGCAACTTATAGATCTTCCTTCATTGGACTTACTAATAAAGGTAAAATGTAAAACAAAACACAGCATTAATTAATGAAGATGGCATTTTTAAGCGCTGCTGCTCAGTACTCATGAGAATTGCCACAGCAGCCCCTTGTGCTACTGGTTGAGAACTAAAGTGCCAAATCAGAAACAGATGCTGGACATCTCTTTTTGCCTAGGCCATCTGCATGCTAGAGTTGGCAACAGGCCTAGAGGAAAATATCCTGTCCCTTTAACACAGGTTTAATAGGCTGTTATTTACGTTCCATACCATGAAAAGCTCCCATTGCCCGTATCCACACACTAAGCTTCCATTAAAGGGACAAGCCATTTTTCTCCAGGCAACCCTAAACCATGCTAGTCCTGCAGTGGATTCTAGATCAACCCACACATGATGCTGTGAGTTCTGTAATTCAGGCTCCCAAGCAAAGGGTGGAGAGTGGGGAGAGAAGGGAGCTCAGACATGGAGTCCACCCTCCAAAGAGGTCATTTACTCAAGAGAACTGATTTGTGTAGTCTGAAGGTCAGTTGCCATTCCAGCAAAACTCCAGGCCCCTACCTGGAGGTTGGTAACCCTAAGAAGGAGGGGGCTTCCTTCCATCTCCTCTTGCTGTGTTCCCAACCTGAAACAGCAACTGTGGAGTTGCTATGTGCCCTGTCAGGATAAATATACAAGCACTGTATTTGCCATGTAATGGAAGTACATTTTTCATATACCTGGATTAATTTATCAGATAAAGCACTGGATGTATACCTACCATGAAGCACGGAGACAGACAGGTCTTGGTTTCAGTTCAGCTGACATTGCCCAATGCTACAACTCAGTAGAAGGAGGTCATGCTGCAGTTAGGTTCAATTCAGAATCATGGTCTTTGGAGTTTTACTTCAGAGGGCTCATTTGCACAAGTATGCACAGCTATCAATTCAGGATTGTGAACTAGGTCAAACCAGAATGGCAGCACACTGATACACCCTAGTACTTGCCAATTGGCCCCCGGGGGCTGACATCAAGTGCTGATCAGAGTGTTGATATTATATGGATCAATGCTGCTTATCGGGCAGCAGACTACATTCCATGTCCTTGGCTGCAAATGGATTGTATGAAACTAACCAAAGGGAGAATGTTTTTTTGGAACTGAGCTTAGCATAGTTTTGCATGCACCAGGCCAGAGCTAAGCTGACTTGTGGCTTTTGTTCTAATATGGAGAACACAAGACAGGAACAGAAAAAGGTCTCTCACTTAGCACAGTATTTTACTAGTTCTCAGTATTAGGGAATGCATAATTTAAAATATACATGTATTTGAATAAATTAGTTCATGCAAATGAACAGTGGTATTTCTATGAATTTAGGGAAGCCGCAAATCTTCATCTGTTTATCCAATAGCACCTTGGACAAGAGTCTCGAGAGACCGCTTTTAAAAGCATCCCAGTACCTCAAGATGGTCTCAAGAGGCATCCATAATTCAGATACAAAGCATTTATTTAAAAACATCAGACCATCACACTAAATATATCCCTGATCTCTCACACAGTCCACAGGTGATGAAACCAGTTAAGAAGTACGGTGTGAAAATTATTTTGTACATATTGATTATGACATTTTTAAAAATGAAATAAAATTATGTACAATACCATGGCTTTGCAGAAGTCTCTTCATAGATCTAGTACCAAACTAAAGGATTTAAATCCATAAACCACAAGTACACAGATAATTCTGTTTGTGTTTTTCCCCATCGTATTTATCATAAAATCTACTACACTCATACTTCTAAAAGCCAAAGAATGGAAGCTCAATTTAATAACCAAGCTTCTGATGTTCTTGGATTAATAAGACATGCCGGAAGCTTTATAGTAATTGCAAGGCAAGAGAGAGGCTTCAAAATGCTGCTGTCAACCCCTACACAGACTCCTTTAGCTCACACAGCAGAAGGAGCTTGCCTTCTGGGTAAAAGTGTGGTCCCCATTAATAAGCCACAACAGTTGTATATATACTGAATAACTTGTTACCAGGAGGCCAAGTGAATGCCTTTTGCATGCTTATATGTATTTTAGAAATGCATTCAGCTATCCCCTTTAGAAAGGAAGGTGGCATGCTTAAAGATCATTACACTGATATTTTAAAGATAAAAACTAGATGGGACATATTTAAGCCCTGTAGGTCTCACTTACATCCTGAAAAATCTTTATTAACATATTTTGTTGAAGAGCATCCACAGAGGACTCCTTCTATGTATCCGGAAGCAATTCTCACCAAGTTCAATAGGGTCTATTCCCAGGCACATAACTTGGAAGCAAGTCCCAGTGAACATAATGGGGCACACCTCCAAGTAGACATGATTAGGATCAGGGGTCATTTCGTAGAAAAAGCGATGCAGGAGCTCATTAGCATAACTTATTTGCATAACTTATTTGCATATGCCACATCCCCTGACATCACCAGAAGTGTGTTGGAAGGCAACACCCACTGCTCAGGCTCCACTGGACTGTTTTGGATTGCTAGCTATTGGGGGGGGGGAACGTGCAGATCTGTCCTCGCAGAGGAGGGAGAGCTTGTACCTGAATAAAACTTGGTCTTAAAGATGCCACTGGACTGTTTTGGATTGCTAGCTATTGGGGGGGGATGCGCAGATCTACCCTCACAGAGGAGGGAGAGCTTGTACCTGAAGGCGGGCCGGGGGGGGGCTCTGCAACTTACCTGGCTGCTTCTTGCTCCTCGTGGCCCGACTGAGGGCTGCTGGGAGCAGGGCTTGTTGCATGTGCCCGCCCCCTGGGCTCCTTACTGCCGGAGCTCCGCTCCTGTGCGCTCCCACATGAAATGACCCCTGATTAGAATCAGGCTGTAGCTCTGATGCCAAGGTGTGGGGACTGTACCATCTCAGACTTAAGACGGGTGCTGTCGTGACTGAACACTCTTCCAAAGCAAAATAAATCACCTTCACATAGGCCCTTTCCAAACTGCATTTGTATTCCGTTTTAGTAACTGGTTGCTAATGTTTTTTTCCTGTCATCTCAGAAAGACTCATTTTAGTAACCAGCTGCTAGCAGAATTTATTTACCCATTCATACAAACCCGCTTGCATCAGGTTAGCAAAGTGTGGTTGAGCCACTTTTGAGGGAAACTGCTTTCTTTCATTTTCAACCCCTTTGTCGCACTTAAGGTTGCCAGGTCTGGGTTGGAAAGTACCTGGAGACTTTGAGGGTGGATCCAGGAGAGGGTGGGGTTTGGGGAGGGGAGGGGCCTCAGCATGGTACAGTGCCTCAGAGTCCACCCTTCAAAGCAGCCATTTTCTCTAGGGGAGCTGATCTCTGTCCTCTGGAGATCAGTTGTAAAAGCGGGAGATCTCCAGGCCCCACCTGGAGGCTGGCAATCCTAGTTGTACTTCTGAATTGCTGTGGTGTTCTGTTTAAAATGCCGGTAGTGCTTCTTACAATGCCGCTTCCCTCCTTTTTAGATGCACCATCTTCTTCTGACTTTTTAAAATGTTACAATGTGAGCAATATACCACTAAACTGCTATAGCAGTTTAACGCCACAGCACTCACATGGGAGCTCCCGGCCGCTGCCAAAGGTAATGGGGCCGGGGGCTGATTTGCCCCCGCGGGGAAGGCGGGGCAAGGCAGCGTCCCAGCACAGAGGGCTGGGACGCAGGGAGGGGGCGGAGCCGGCCAAGCTAGGCAAGGCTCCGTCCACACCCTCCCTTTGTTCATTGCAGCCTCGTGCTCGCCCGCCCGCCCGCCCGTTTATGCTAGTGTAGGCTGAAGCTGGTCGCCCAATTGGGGGCCGGGTAGGAATTTTTCGCTATCACCCAAGATTGGCAACGAGGGTGGTAGTGTTTTCGCCTACCTTACACTGGATCGATTGAAGTAGGGGTAAGGGCGTGGCTGTAGTAAATAGGTCGGTCACTTTGGTAGAGGATGGCAGGGATAAGGCAGCGGAATTGGTGAGCACCTTAAGCCGTCCCGTCTTTCGGGAAATGGGGGGTCTTCAGGAACGACTTGCGGGCTATTAAGGCCCCGGGTGGGGAATGGGGACCCCCTAGGGGAGCCTCTGGGGTAAAGCTCCTCTCTGCAAGCTGTAAGGTTTCAGGGGTAGGCGCTCCCGGGAGGCGACCCGCGGCTGGGCTGCTGGTCGCAAGCCAGGCTAATGGCCCAGGACCGGGGTTGGTGCATCGCCCAGATGTATCAGACAAGGAGGCTGGTCAACTTGACAACTGCCTTGTCTGTAGGGGGGGGGGAAGCAGCACTGTATGAAATGACCATAGGGCTTCAGAGACTGCTCATTAATGGAAGGAAATTCAATGTATGAAACCCCCGTCCCTGTATTGCTTTATCCGAAATCGGGCCAACAACGAATAACATCGGGTTTAGAATGGTAATGTGAAAAGGGCCATAGACAGTGCATGTCTGGGAAAAGACTGATTTAGATCCTTTTCCCATGACATCCTAGTTTCTATGAGCTGGGATCAGCTTCTGTATGGAGAAGTATTCAATCATGTCAGCCTATTTCTAAGTTTGAAATGGTACAGCCCAGACACAGGTTTACCGCCTAGCTAAGAGGAACAGGAGTTCCATACATGTTACTTGTGTTGTGTTTCTGGATTTATAAACTCACTCTTCATTTAGCAGAAGTACTCTCATATTCTGTTTTACCTCTTCAAGTTCCTTTTTTAAAATCTGGTAATTATTTACAAGGATGTGAAGTAACTCTGAGATTGGGGATTTGGTACAGAGAGAACAAATTCTTCTATGGTTTCAGGGTTCAGTGGTTTCAGCTGATTCAGAGCTCACTTGCCACTGCCACAGTCTTAAGGACAAAAGCAGAACAGCTCATGTGCTGGCTTTGCTACAAATAGTCCCCTGGCTAATGCCATTCTCTAGGTATTGACTGGAAGAATCTATGCTCCTGCTGAGCACTGTGGAAGGGATCCTGGAAGAACGTCGCTCCTGGTTCTTCTCCTCAATTAAGCAGCAGATCATGCGCCTCATGGTACTGGACATCTCGTCGTCTTTGTAAGAGTAAATAATCGGGTTCATGACAGAGTTCAGCAGAGCCAAGAGAAGGAACCATCTCTTTACATTCTGAACCTCACACTGAGCGCAATTCAAGCCATCAAGGAGCAAAACTACGAGGCCAGGAGTCCAGCACACGACAAAGGCACCTAGGAAAAGGGGTGAAAAGGGAGAATTAGGGGGGGTGGAATCAAGCCATAATTATATCTGCACAGGGCTTTTTTTGTAGAAAAAGCCCAGCATGAACTTATTAGCATAATAGGCCACACCGAAGAGCAGAAACTCATTAGCATATTAGGCCACACCCCTGACAGCACAGCTAATTAGCATATTAGGCCGCACCCCCACGTTACCAGAAGTGTGGTCATCCAGCCACACACACCTTTTGCTTCTTATTCTGTTTACCTTGTTTGTTGTCAAAACCCAGAGCTTTTTTTGTAGCAGGAACTTCTTTGCATGTTAGGCCACACACCCCTAATGTAGCCAATCCTAATGAGTTCCTGCTGTTGGGTGTGGCCTATTATGCTAACAAGTTCCTGCTGGGCGTGGCCAACTCGGGAGCCAGATGGAATTCCGTTCCTGTGCGTTCCTGCCCAAAAATAGCCCTGTGCCTGCATAATCCTTAACAGCATTTCTTCAACCTGTAACATTTCAACCTGTAAACATTACAAAATGGATAGGTTTAAGACAAGCAAAAGAAACTTCTTCTAAGTCCAAAGGGAGGGAAGGCCAGTACCTAGAGAGTTACCAACCACAAGGTGGGGTTTGAAGTTCTCCAGGAATTACAACTCATCTCCAGCCTGGACATCAGTTCCTCTGGAGGAAATGGCAGCTTTGAAGGGTGGACTCTATAGTATCACATCCCTGCTGAGCTCCCCACGTCTTCCAAATTCTGCCCTCCCCAAGCACCACCCCAAATCTTCAGGAATTTCCCAAACCCCAAGTTGGCAACCCTGCCAGGAAACATTCCATCATGCTTGTGTAAACCTCCCTCCCTCAGGGAACTGGGTGGTTTACAGTGCAATCCTAAACAGAGCTACACCTAGTCTTATCAACCTCCTGGTGGGCCTGGAGCTCTCCTCAAATCACCACTGAACTCCAGATGACAGAGTGCAATTCCCCTGCAAGAATCAGAAGCTTCTGAATGCAGACTCTATGGCACCATATCCTTACATAGCTCCGTGCCCGCCCCCCTCCCCAGGTACCATCCCAAATCTCCAGAAATTATCTGGCAACCCTTCTAAGCCCACTGACTACAACAGATGAAGTAAGGCAACTGCAGTGTTAGACAAGCACGGGGAGAGTAAGTGAATGGAGGCATCTGTTTTGCTGGGGAACTGGCTAAGATTTTCTGAGATCTTTAACACCTTGTATAAAGGTTATTTGTTGTTCCAGTTTCTGATTGCAGCCAGCCACCAATGGTCCATTCTGCACCGACAGCTTACTCCGGAGAATCCAAGCGTGGATTTGTGTGCCTGCCCTCTGCACTACCTTTCCCCCTCCGGCTTATTTACTTCGTATTCTGTCTATACATTCTGCATCCACAACCCAAACCCACATTTTTTTTGCTCCATTGGGTTGATCACATCACCTGTGATGTGTGTAGGTGGCGTCCAAATTGTCCTATGGCAGCCACGCAGTAATGTCCAGCCCCCCCCCCCCCCAAGCAGGGTCACACCTTCCACTCTGGGCCAGTCCGGCTGGGAACGGGTGTGTGAGGGCTGGTTTACACGCCTAAACCCAAACAGAATCCAACCAACTGGGCCCACCTTGAAGCCACCACCTGCCTCAGGGAGTGGAGTGACAAGAGGCAGCATGAGCAACACCTCCTCCTCTCACAGGGATGGCCTCCTCTGGCCCTCCCTCTGCCTTATTCCCCTCCCCCCCGAAGTTCCTGAGGGAAAGGCTTGGTGGCAGTGTTCCCTCTAAGCTGAGTTAGTGTGAGCTAGCTCAGAGTTTTTTAGCCTCCAGCTCACACATTTTTGTCTTAGCTCAAGAAGGATGGCTCCAGACTAAACCAATTCATGCAGTAGCCAAATGGCTCGCTCACAACTTTAATGCCAGTAGCTCACAAAGTAGAATTTTTGCTCACAAGACTCCACAGCTTAGAGGGAACATTGCGTTGGTGGCACAAGTCTGCACACATCACACACTATTACACAAACAAAAAAAGAGTAAACAATCCCCCCATATATAAGTACCACACGCATCTAACCCAACCTTTTATTTCCTCCCTCCCTCCCCTCCCTCTTTCCCTCAGCAGCAGCTGGAGGAGTTGTCAAACCTGGATGCATGTGCATGGTGAGACCTGAGCAGGATATAGTATCACAAAGGCCACTCCCAAAAGCACCCATTTTCTCCAGGGGGACTGATCTCTCTAATCTAGAGATCAGTTGTAATTCCAGGAGATCTCCAGGCCCCACCTGGCAGTTGGCAACTCTACCTGAGAGGTTCAGCTGATAGATAGTTCCTGGTCCAAGGTCTCCCAGACCCTAGTCCAGCACTCTAACCACTACACAAATATAAAATAAACATTAAAATCAGTAAATTGTGCACACAAAGCACTAAGTTTAGTTATGGAACTCACTGCTGCAAGAGGTGCTGGCCACTGTTTCAAGTGGCCCTCTGTTCCCACTGTATACGTCTCCTTATTAAAAACCATATGAAGCTGAACACTTCACCAGTACTGATGGAGGAACTCTGCCAATGCCCTACAAGTGTGCAGGAGGGATGGAAGGATGGTTCCTAACAACCCTGAAGAAAAACGACCTGTCTCTTTACCAGGATGTTTACCTCCATGCCATAAAAACTTTCAGTTGCCTGTTTTCACACATGACATATCTATTATTAAAAGGGGGAGGACATTTTTCTCCACACCAGTTGGCATCCCTCAATTGTGCATGTGGCGCACACACAAACACATACCATTCACAACTGCCAACTTCAATAATCAGGAAGGGATGATATTTAGGTCATCCTTTAGACCATCCTTGGCCTTCCTCCATCAAAGATCTCTCCTAGTGCCTCCAGAGTTGCTTTTTAACCACTTCCTTTAAAGCACACAGTAATTGGTTTCTGCCTCCCGCAGGCATTGCCCTGTGATGACATCTCCAACCGGCCGCCTTGTTTCAGTAGTGATGTGGGACAAAAAGGAGGAAAGGAGATTGGAGAAAAGGAGAAGCAAGTCTACAGTGCCCATCCAAGCAAGGGAAGAGCAATTCTCCTCTTCTCTGGGCAGACCCGTCATGCATCCCCAGTGTGCCAAATGGAAGAGCTAAGCCAGCAGCGTATCACCCATGCTCCCCTCAACAGCAGCACTTCCCATGTGTCATTCTGTGCTTCTCAGTGCAATAAAGCAGAGAAGCTGCTCACAAACCAACATGTACTTAGCTGAAGCCACAATTGCTACTTGGCATACAAAAATAGAAAATTACAGCTCTGCACAGAAAAGGAAGATAGTAGAAGATACTTGGCGGAAATGCTGCTCATTTATTTTAAAAGCATACACTTTGGGAAGCCCCCCTTTCCAGGCCTCCAAATAAGTAAGTATTCCAGCAATTATGCCTATGGAACAAAGGAAGCACTTCGCTGGTGGTCTGAGAATAATGATTCAAGCATCTTTCAAAAGTAGCCTTTTCTAGTATACAGACCATAATGTATCGTACTACTCTGTAAACATGAATCTATATGGGATATTCAGCTATGGACCACAGATCAAATCCCAACTCAGCCATGAACTTGCTGCTCTTTGAAGAAGCTCTTGTTTCTCAGCTTCACTGCCCTGCCTGTAAAATGGGAATAAGAAGAAGTCCATTCCGATCAAGGCTATGTGAATCCCACTGTTGTGCTCCCACTGCATGAGCACTGAAAGTGGTCTCTGGCACCAAATTTAGCCTCACCTTGAAGGACCTGTGCAGAGGTTCAGTAAAAGTGCACCACATTTTAGACACTGTGAGATGTTCCAATAAAGGGCAACTATATTGTATGTAGTCCACACGGAGGGGTGCATATGGGGTTAACTATGCTGTGGAGTGACGGGAAGAGACAGGAGACTGTCATTCACTGTTTTTAAGTTGCTGAGTCAGCTCTGGTATGTAGGGACTGCACACACCTTACTAAAAACTTGCACACACATGAAGCTGTCTGATGCTGATTCAGACCATTGATCCATCAAGGTCACTTCTTTCTACTCAGACTGGCAGAGGCTCTCCACGGTTTTAGGCAGAGGACTTTCACATCACTTACTGCCTTGTCCTTTTAACTGGAGTTGCTGGGGTTTGAACCTGGGACCTTCTGCATGCCAAGCAAATGCTCCACCACTAAGCCACAGCCCCCTCCCCTGTGTGTGTGGAGGAATCTAGAGAGATGCTGAATGACAGATATTGCTGAATGGGAGGCTAGCCTCATATTTTTGCAACTATATGAGCATTTGGGTGATTTATGGCACAACAGAGGAAATACTCTGCCCTAAAAGATACACATGCTAAATTTTAACAGTCCTCACAATGGCACAGATGAAAACTTCTGGCATATGTGAAATCACAGACAGAGTCCAATAGATGCCTATCACACTCACATATGATGCCAGTTTAAGAGAAAAAATGCAAACAAACTTGGTCTGCAGTTCTGACTGTATGCTACGTTGCTCAGCATTAGGTCTCATTTTCTTCAGACCAGAATGATTTGATCTGGATAGCCTCTCAGAACCTAAAGAATGATGAAGGGCTTGAAAGAAGATCAGCAAGTAGGAAGCGGTCCTGACAAGACTTCAGAGGTTAATTATTTGGAAAGGAAAAATCAGTGGAAGAGGGGAATGTGGCTGTTCAGAAAAGCTGCAAGTTGGCAGCCACAACATGAGTAGCTCAGAACTGGACAAAAGCAATGAAAACCACAAACAGAATAATGGCTGTGTAAGATGTGGTATATTATGTTACTGAACAAGGTGACAGCACCCAGCCATCTTTGGGAAAGAAAAGCATTTACACAAGAACCATTTATCAATAACTGGCAACTTTTTGTTCTACACTGGAACAATGTTCTAGTGGATAAGCATGTAAGAGAAGAAATTTTATACTATGTCTAACTGACTAGATGGGGTGCTTATAGAATGGTCTATTGTCCATTTAATTTATGTAATCTTTTATATTTATGCATATTGATATTGTATTCTTGATATATTTATAATAAAAAAGAAAAGCTGAAGGTTGAGGTGAGCATTTGAGATATGGACATCACAGATCAAACACAAGATGAGCTGTAATCACCAGACTGTTCACAGCCAGCTGAGCCCCGAATCATTTCCCTGTAACCTACATCACTTCTATTTGCACACAGATCCAGAGCTCTAAAAAGAGAATCACATATTAAATGTTCCTATATATCCAGTTCTCCAGAGCTGATAATCAGATTCTGAATTCTGTGCTTGAGGCAAGCAGAGTTTCATAACTTTCTAAACAGCCTTCAAAGTCACATGTACAACTACCACTTTAAGCTACATCTGAAAACAGGGTTTTTTTTATCGGAGTCACATTTCTGCTCAAATATAAGCATGTTGGGACAGATTACCAAACACTCTTCAACTTAGCAAACTGAAAATCATGTGCTGACTTGCCTGGAATAGCAGATAGTTTCCTTGTAAAGGTAGTCAGGATGCTGCTTCAAGAGGGATCTGCAAAAGGTGAGGCCTCTAGAACACAAGGATTGTCTTGCAGGATCATGGCAAAGGTCCACTCTTCTGTTTCTGACCAGATGCCTGGAAACTCACGAGCAGAACCCAATGGCTGTCCCCTATTTGACCCCAGTGTCTTGCACAGAAGTATACAGCTTATGTACATGAAGGTTCCTATTTAACTGAGGAAAGTTAAACAGACACATTCACGGTGAAACCTCTAACAAGTGCTTTTTGAAATCTAGGGATTCTTTCCACATCACACAATAATGAATTCCATAAATTACTAATGTCTGGTATGAAGACATGTTTTTTTCATTTTCTTAATTCTAAACCATACTGTGAATTAGATTCATTAGGCAATCCTGAATTCTTGTTGTTTAGAAGAGAAATCGCTCTCTTCTTACACAGTTCAATTGTATAGACATTTATAATGTCCCCTTAAAATCATCTTTCTTTCTGGAACTAAACAGCTCAAATGCTGCAGCCCAGAGAGAGTCCTCTTATGGCCCCCCCCCCCTTGAGCGCCATGGATACATCTGGGAGGGCATTCAGAACCTCTGAGAGCGAGCAGGCACACTTGGAATGTCAGGATTTAGGCAGCCCCTTCTCTCCACACAATGATTTCAGACTGCCAGTGTTCTATACTGGCCCTTTCTGCACCCATATTTTGCTTCTGTTTCTGAGCAGTTCCTATACTTCTGTTCTGTATCCCCTCCTGCTTTTACTTCCAGTTTGTGTCGGGGCTTTTTCTTGTTTCTGCATTTGTTTTACAGGAATCTGCATTCAGACCGCTTCCAGCACACTGTTGCTCCGCAGTTACCAGAACTCCTTTTGCTGCAATTCTTTGTTCTCATTTGCTTGGAATCCCTAATCCTTTCTCAAGTAGAATTGTTTCTGCAAGTATTTAAGTGCTGCCCACTGTCCTCCCCTGTTTTTGCCTCTCTCTCTTTAGGTTGACGCTCCCTCCCTGTTCTGTTGTCTTTCCCTCCTTCTCCAAAGACAGAAGAGGTTGTGTCCTCCCACTCAGGCAAACTTTTGGCGGGGTAGGGCAGGATATAAATTGGAATATAAATAAAAAGCCAGAGACAATATAAGAAGGAATCAGTAAATATAAAGGACTAGGGGATTCCCTGCTCCCAAATGTGTCAGTCTTGCACGTGTGAACCTGGATTTCCCCCTCCCTTCCCTTTCTTTTTGCAGAATCACAGAGGGGGGGGTTGGGTCTGCAGTTAAAAGTTTTGAAAGATGTTTGCCTTTCTCTTCATCTTATACAAATCAGCCAGTTAGCTCAAAAATGTGGGGTTTGCTTGTGGCATATAGAATACACAATTAAATAAACTGGAGGGGGGGAAACTGTGTAGAAGGAATGCATGCAACTGTGAAGTCAACCCTTAAGGCTCGGCTCCAGAGCAACCTGTCAGTGCTGAAAGGACCTACATTTTATATTGTCACCTTGTTCCTAGGATCCTAGATTTCTCCCTCAAACCTTTTAAAAAGTGGCACACAGCTAATAGGAATGAAACCTAACATTGACTAATTCCATGCAAGGGTTTTTCTGTGGTCCTCATGCTGCTAGTGCATGCTAGTTGGTCAAGTTGCACTTGCAATGGAGATTCCAGACAGCACAAACTGTTTGTTTCACCATTATTACCGGTGGTTTCCCTTTGACACCAGATGTGCATTGGATTCCCCCCCCCCATGTTGTCATGCCTCCATCATGATTCTCCATCCACACTTTTTTTTAAAAAATGCACATTTTATTTATTTATTTATTCAATGGATATCCCGCCCTCCTTGCGTAGCAGGCTCAGGGTGGCTTACAGTGGTTAAAATATGTTAAAACACAGATGCATTGAGACAATGCAATAGTATAGTATTCAAAAAATTTCAATCATAGCGCTACTTGAAAATAGCACAATTCTACACCACCATCTCATTTTAAAAAACATGCATTCAATCACTTGCTGCACTGAACAAGTCACTGGTGCTGATTCTCTCCCACCACCAGGGGCACTGATTCCTTCCTCCCCCATCTCCCTATATTTGGGCTCCATTCTCCCTGGTTTTGTATTTCTGTATTGTAGTGCATGCACTGTGATGTTGCCTTGGCCACCTTCCCCCCAATAAAAAAACCCCTCACCATGAAAAAGCAGAAGGGGCATTTCAGAATGATTGTCCTAGCAATGTTGTGCTCGGAAACATGGGTTGGTGGTGTCTGGTTTAAAAACAAAGGTTTTTGCAGAAAGAACCAAATCTTGGACTTATTCCATGCAGATTCCCCCTGCTCTGAGGAAGGGAAAGCACCTTAACATGGGTGATCCCACCAATCAGTATAGGAGGCAAGTTTTAGACCGATTTCCTACAAGCTGCTGCAGCACGCTGGCTCTTCCCTTTGCCCCATCGTACGTGTCAATTTCACACTAATAAGTGCTGCACGGCTGCATTTTGCTCCGCAGCTTTACCCGATTCCCCCCCCCCCTACTCAATCCTCACAAAACAGGATTGAGTAGAGGCCGGGAAAATCGGGCGAAGCTGCGGGGCAAAATGCAGCCGCGCAGCACTTCGTGTGAAATTGATACACAGGATCGGGGCAAAGGGAAGAGTCAGCGTGCTGCAGCAGCTTGTGGGAAATCAGCCTTAATTTCAAACTTTCTGTCTCGGAAATTGTCTCCCACCAGTGGTGAAGACCTATGTGTTTCGTCTGGCATTCCCTCACTAGAGTTGCCAGCCTCCAGGAGACTTTTTTGGCATAATACATCACGGTTGTTTACTTCTTTCCTAACTAGCTTCCAGGTGGTGGCTAGAGATCTCCTGGGATTACAACTGACCTCCAGGTGACAGAGATCACCAGGAGAAAACGACTGCTTTTGAAGGTTGGTTCTGTGGCATTATACTCCAAACCCAACCCTCCTCAGGCTCCATCCTCAAAATCTCCAGGGTATTTCTCAGCCCAGAACTGGCAACCCTATCCCTCACTGACCCTCCTTCCTGTGTATGTGCTTTAACTGTGTATGTGGCAGGGTTGTTAGGCAGTGCCTGGCAATCAGCAGGAGGGTTGTGGGAGGGGGCAGTGTCCCATGAGAAAAATTTAAAAGAAAATAAGGCCTCATCAACTTAAAGGGAGCTCTTACCACCGAGTTCCCAGCGATTTCGAGAGCCACACTTTGTCACTTACTGGTGGTTCTAGGAATTACCAGGAACTCTATGGTAAGAACTTCCTCTAAGTAGATGAGGCCCTGTTTTTCTTTTTACTTTTTCTCCCACCACCACTTCTAGTGGTAGCAGGTAATTGGACCTGAGGGTAGAGGATACCCCACCCCAATGAGGGCTTGGCAGCCCTAGTATGTGATCTGTTTAATTGTTGTTTTATACTATGCATTTTTTAAAAGCTTGCTTTAATGTTTGTGATTGTATGGTGCCTAGGGGACCCTAAACTGGGTGGAAGTGCAGCATAAAAAAATTAAATAAAGACATACTTGTAAAAGCAGAAGCACTTTCACTGGCAATCCACCACAAATAAACGGGTGACTATTGGGGAGGGGGAGTTGTTGGGAATAATTGGAAGGCATTGTAGCCATATAAATGTGCCAAAAACAAAGTATCCAATGACTTTTCAACCTCCCCTCCCCTAAAATACGTAAATTAAGAGAGTGGAAACAGCTAGTTAAAAACACACAGGTAGATTTTAATCTCCAAACATAATAGCAAAAGGAATCACAAACATCTGAAAAGCAATTGGGATGACGTATGACCCAGTGAAGAAAAGAGCCACTGACCCGAACAAATTAACAGTTTATAATATATTGCTAATTAAAAACTTCTGTGGCTCTGCCAAATCTTTCAAAATGTAACCATGAATCTCAGTATGAAGCCATAGCAATGCATCATTTTACAAGCAGTTCACAGCACCAAGCTCTCTTTTTCCCAAACAAATGGCGGAAAATCAGTGCAAATACATGCATTAAGGCCTTTATCCAGAAGCATTTGCAATTATTGTTTATTTGAGTAAAGCTGTGCTTATCAGCTATTCATTCTACATGTTCTTCTGCTCAGGTATTGTAAAAACCACACACAAAAAAATCAACAACCCTTAGTTGAAATGAAGTTCATAGAAGCAGCACTGAAACCTTCCCTGCCCCATCACTAGGACTGCCAACAGGCCTGGAAGAAAATGTCCATTCATTCATTCATTCATTCATTCATTCATTCATTCATTCATTTATTTAATATCCCACCTTTTTCTCCAATGAGGATTCAAAATGGCTTATGTCATTCTCCTCTCTTTAATGTTATCCTCAACAACCATTTGAGGTAGGCCATGCTGTGAGTATGTGACTGGTACAAGACGATCCAGGCAGCCGTAAAAGATGCTTAATGTGTGGAAATGGTCATTTGAAGCTTTTCTTGGTGTGCAGGTACATAATGAGCATGTTCACACACACAATTAGCCATGCCATAGGCTCAAATGCCAGGCGGATTTAAAGGGCGCGATCAGACACGAACATCTGGGAAGTGCCCCGCAGTCGTCGGCAACCCATTTTGTTCCGCCACAGAAGCGGAGTAAAAAGACACTGGTGCAATATGGTGCCGCCTCGAACCAGGTTAAAGTGCAGCGGGACATATCAGACACACAGCACACCCTGCTGCAGGTTACCCAGAGACATCCCATGGTAAAGTATCCACATTATTGTGGTGCCTCAGCCACGAAGTGAACTGCAAAAAATTTCCAAAATCCATGTGTATGCATAGTGCGCATGTGTGCACATAAGCAATTAAAAAAACCCCACCTCTCTAATGACAGAATGGATTTGCAGGTTCAGACTGCCAAGTCCACTCTGCACGTGCTCCCCCGTATTCAGACATCCAGCCATGCGCAATGAATGCGCAGGGAAACAAAAACACCACTTCGGAGGTGGTGGCTTTTTAACCTGGCTCCAAGTTGTCCCCTGATGGGGTGAGTATGCCCGGGGAACGCCTGACAGATGTGGCTGTGTGACTGGGCCCATTTAATCCGTTTGTGAAATGTGCCTATATCAGGCCAAACTGCCAGTCTGAACACAACCCAAGAGGTCTGCATTTAACATAGCAACTTTGGGAGTAATGTTCTGAAAGAAAGAACATAAAACGTCAAATGTAAGATTGTGTCAGTGACAGGTAAAGTCCAGAACTGTCATTGATACAAATAAACTCACAAATGGAATGCTTGCTTCAGGATGATTAGAGAGTGGGATTTTCCCCAGGATCTTTTTATTACCCTATGAGTAGCCTCTCAGATTACTGCTTAAGTTCATAGCTGAGATCCCTTTACCAATTCTCCAGAAGGGCTATGCATCTTTTTTATTTTATTTCTTAATATGGCCTTTACCAAAGTTTGGAATAATAAACAGGAATGTATTTCCCTAATTTGGAGGCAGAAGGGAAACACCAAGCAGCAAAGCACACCTCTTCAAAGAGAGGATGTAAGACAATTACCACCATGCTTGGTAAAAGACAAATGCAAATAAGCTTACTCTGCCCTCCCCATTCAAAGGTAATAACGTCTCAGTTAATTAAATCTGGCATTTCACAAACATTAGCAAGATCTGGCTGTGAGTTAGAAATGACACATCAATTTAACAATTTCCCTTTTGTGATATATTTATTTCCTTCACTATGTTTTCCCCTGGAATTCAATCCAACCAAATGGTGACCATCTAACCTAGTTTATTATTTCATTTGGGTCATAAACTTCATCAAAGAAGTAACTGATACCCCCAAATTTCCCCCACCTTGAGAGATATCTTTCTCACACTACAGTTATCTTACTGATCTACTAATAAAGTTTAAAACTTGTGGCTCCAATCCAATACATTTAGAGAAGTATCATATTTCTCCCTCTATTGTCACACTTTTGGAGTATAAAGTTAGCCTCGAGAACACTGCTTCTATGTTTCAGCCATTGGCTCCCATCTCAATACTGGGCTTCAGCAACAGGCTCCAACACTCCATATGGGAATGCGTAGTGGGGAATGTGCATGTGACTCTGCATCAGCCTGCTTCCCAATGCAGGCACCTGTGAAGACTTCGCTCAGCTCTCTCCACCTCGCCCACACCATTTTCGCCTTCTGATGAACTCTACAGGACTTCACTCAGAAGAAAAGTAGGTTTTTATACCCCACTTTTCTCTACTTTAGGGAGTCTCAAAGTGGCTTACAATAACATACAACAAACTTCCATGAATTTTGATGGAGCCATTTAAACCCCTGCTTTCTGCTCTTCATGAAAAAGAGCTCCCTGCCGCTCAGCTGTTTGGTTTAAATGGCTCAGAGCCATTTAAACCCCTGTTTTCTGTTCCACAAAAAAAGGGGCACAGAGCAGAAAGCAGGGGTTTAAACGGCTCATGAACTGATACGAACCAGTTCAGTTCGCAAACTGGCATATCGATTTGTGGTTCAGTTAGAGGTTCAGCCACGAACCACAAACTGAACTGCAATAATGTGGTTCGTGCCCATCCCTACTTATGGAAAGGACTGCCTGATGAGGTCAGGAAAAGTCCCACTCTCTTGGCTTTCTGCAAAACTGCAAAACTGAATTATTCAGGAGGGCTTTTTCACACAGGTAATAGGGCTATATTGTAATGAAAATGGTGAAGGGACAGAAACTGTGGACTATACTACTGTGCATAATACATATTGTCTATTGCTGTAAGTCTACTGCTATCGACCACTTATACTGTGTACTGCTGTACTGTGTAATTTCTGCATTGTTTAACATGTTACTCTGATTCAGAGTTCTGCAATCCAAATCCTATTGCACTGTATATTGGATGTCCCATCTTGCTTGTTGTATTGACTGTATACTGTGTTGAGACTGTGTTGAGACTCTGCCTTCAGTCTCTGTGCAAAAGACAGGCTATAAAATGGTAGATAGAAAGCACAAACTTTGCACTATCACTTTCAACCAGGATAAGGAAGAAGATAACAACACACTTTGTAGTGACAAGGCTCAAACCAGATAATCCCTAAAACGTGATTCACTGCTCTCCTGGCAACATTGTCTACTCTCAGTCAACCCACTGAAGGGCACAAATGTTATATTTATTCACTTTTGCTTTGGAAGTAACATAATCCTGCATAGGAAAAAAAATGCAGAGACTGGAATCTTGTGATCTAACCTGCAATATGGCAATCCCAGTTCAGTCAGATGTTTTTTCAAAGCTTAAGTGCACAGATCACCAGACCTTCCAAGTCTAATCTGGAGGAGCGCAGCCAGTCTGAAGAAATACAGCAGATGCCAGTCCAAGGTCTGCATACTCAACAATCATTTCAAAGCCATCAGCCTCCTTCAGAGTTCCACGAGTGCTCTGATGGGCACACAGAACTCCTGGAAGTTGTACACACTCCACAGAGATACATGTGTCTGCCTGCCATCGTGGCAAACAGCTGAGCCTTTATGCAAATCAAGACAAAGAACACATGGGGTATGTTTCCTTGAGAAGAATTTATAGTCTACCTGAGGGACCGCCTTTCCCCACATGTTCCCCAGAGAGCACTGAAGTCAGGGTCTCAAAACTGTTTGGCCCTCCCTGGACCGAAAGACGACAGACTGACCTCTACCAGGGCTAGTGCCTTCTCAGTAGCGGCTCCACACTGGTGGAATGAGCTCCCGGAAGACATCAGGGCCCTGCGGGACCTTGTACAGTTCCACAGGGCCTGTAAAATGGAGCTCTTCCACCAGGCCCTCGATTAGGAGCCGCTGCGAACAATAATAACTGAATTGTCAAGGCCTTCTACACTAACACCAACAGCCTGTCATGCTGGACACTGACGGGGGCCATACTTTCAACCATCCTATCATGGCCCAGGATGTTACCGCCACCAGCACTTTATTCTATTTTGTATTGTGATTTGTTATATCTATGTGTTTTATGAAGCTGTATTGTATTAATAGGCATTTGTGTTTTAATATATTTTTAATCTTTTTAATGTAAGACGTCCTGAGCCTGCCTTGGCAGGGAGGGCAGGATAAAAGTCAGATAGATGATAGATAGATAGATAGATAGATAGATCGATAGATAGATAGATAGATCGATAGATAGATAGATAGATCGATAGATAGATAGATAGATCGATAGATAGATAGATAGATCGATAGATAGATAGATAGATCGATAGATAGATAGATAGATCGATAGATAGATAGATAGATCGATAGATAGATAGATAGATCGATAGATAGATAGATAGATCGATAGATAGATAGATAGATCGATAGATAGATAGATAGATAGATAGGGATATAAATCTTCTAAATAAAGACAAGAAGCCTTTGGCTTGTGGTTTGCGATCTGCCAAGAAACCAAATTTTCTTATTTTTCATCTACTATAATATTTATTTATTTATTACTTCTTACTGTTTTTACAATCAGAGTCATAAACAGTAAGCCCTCATCCCACCATAAACCTTGTTCCACAGGAAAACACAGAAGAGCTTAAAGGTTGCTACTACAAAAGTTGTCATGTGATTAGACAACAAATTTTACCACATGCAGGGTGGTTTGTCTTCATTTCTAAGTAGCCAGGATAATTTTGCTTCTGGAGAGAGGAAGTCCTGATTCAATAAAGGGGAGATCATTTCGTCTCTTAGAGCTGAAAATTTGGGGCAATCAAGAAGACTATGATCCACAGAGTCAATTTTATTGCTGCTGCAGTTACAGAGTCTATCTGGGTATGAAATCCCATTAAATCTTCCTGACATCACAGCTGAAGGTAGGGCATTCAGTCACGCTAGCATGAATACCCTTCTATACTTTGGGAGAATTAACTCAGATAAATAATTTGGCATTGTTGTTGGAGGTTGAACGCCTACTCCGCGAGCTCTAATCAATGTGCTCTCATAGTCAGTCTCTCAAACGTCTTCTAATGAGCTGTGTCAGTTCTTGCCTACTTGTGACTTCTATGACATCATGGGTAATACTCAGACATAATAATTTATGGTCCAATAATCTGTCCCAATCACTTGTGTGATGGTCCAGCTTGACTAGTCTGAGAAGGTTTAGATCTGAGTTGATTTTAGAGTCCTAATTTTCAAACTGAATGTTCTTCCCCAGGCCTTTGCTTCATAAGACATCTCCCCAACTTTGGCTCTCAGGGCTATTCCAGACACACACTGAGGGGTTCCCAGAATATTGGTTATGAATCTTGATAGAGGTCTTTCGATGTTGTCTGTTACTGCACTGATCCAGACCCCGGCAGCATACAGCATCTGCCCAGTAACTTTAGTGTTGAATACTTTGACTGCCACAGGAACATATTGGCCACCTGTGGAATAATAGAATCTTGAGATGGCCCTCCCAGTACTCATAGCAGCTCTAACGGCAGTATTCAAGTGCACCTTCCAGGAAAGATTTGCTTAAAAGATGATTCCTAAATATTTTAAATGCTATTGACCACTTATACTTCTTTGTCTTCCATTTTTTACTAAAAAGAAGAACCTTAGCAACATTAATAACCATGCCCTCACTGGAACAGTACTCTGAGAAGGAGCCTATAAGTTTGTGTAGGCTGACAACGGATCTTGACAAAAGGGCAGTATCATCTGCATATAAGAGACAGGGTGATTTAACATGGGCCAGGCAAGGTGGATGAAATTCACTTCCAGATATATAAGAAGTTAAGTCATTAAGGTACAAATTCAATAACAGCAGAGCAAGAATGCATCCTTGCTTAACTCCTCTGTTTTTTTATCAACTAGTGAATACTAAAGAACAGCTAAATTGGGTCTGCTCCCTTCTTAGACAAAGTTGTTCTTAGGGCCAGCTTCTCCTAATTTTTCACTGAGCTGATTGCTCTATTGCAGTCTCAGCCCCTTGTCTCTAAGTAGGAGTGCTACTATGGCACAGTAGTTAATGAGTTGGACTAAGGTCTGGGATGGTGGTGGTAGGAAATGGTGTCAAGTCACAGTTGCCTTATGGTGACACCAGAGGGTTTTCAAGGGAAGAGATATTCAGAGGTGGTTTGCCATCACCTGCTTCTGTGTCGTGACCCTGGACTTCCTCACTGGTCTTCCATCCAAGTAGTAACCAGAGCTGACCCTGCTTAGCTTCTGATATCTAACAACTCTGATCTGGGAAATTCCTGGAGATTTTGGGGTGCAGCCTAGGAAGGACGGGGTGTGGAGAGGGGAGGGACCTCTGGGGGTTATAGTGCCATAGAGGTCACCCACTGAAGCAGTCATTTTCTTCAGATTTGTGTTTTTTGGAAACCAGCTGAACCATCCAGATCAGGGCAAGATCTGGGATACCAGGGTTTAAATTCCCACTCTTTTATTAAACTCAGTGGGTCACCTTGAGGCAGCCACACGCTCTCAGCCTAACCTACCTCACAGGGTTATTGTGATAAAACGGAGAGGAGAGCACAATGTATGCTTCCCTGAAGTCCTTGGGGGAAGGGTGAGAAAAAAATATACCAGACAGATAAAGAATATGAGGAGAACAACATGGGGCCTACTTTTCACAGAACAACAATTTAAACAATGTAAATGAAGCACTCTGGAAAACTACTCCAGCTTAGCCATCCACCCCTGACCTGGGTGGCTCAGGCTAGCCTGGTCTCATCAGATCTTGGAAGCTAAGCAGGGTCAGCCCTGGTTTGTATTTGAATGGGAGACCACCAAGGAATACCAGGGCCACTACGCAGAGGCAGAGAATGGCACGCCACCTCTGGACATCTCCTCCCTTGGGAAACCCTATGGGGTCACCATACGTCAGCTGTGACTTGATGGCAAAAAAAGGCCATTATTTGTATAACCAGACCTTTTCTTTGCTGAATTCTCCCAATTTATCCAACAATAATTTTAAAGTTGGCAAGGAAAAACTTTAGAATACAAGAAATCTGACTTTCTTAACATACTATAGACAACCAGTGCAATCCTAAACAGACTGACTAGTGCAATCCTTCTTCCACTAGGACTGTACTGTGAGTTTGGGTTGAAAAGTTGATAAAGAACCCCTGCTCTGCATTTTCATGATTCGGGTCACTGTGGCTGACACATGGGAACTTGTTGCCAGCCGAGGTGTCACTAGGGTTGCCAAATGGGGCCACGCCCCCAATGTGAGCACGTAGCATGTCACTTCCTGTGACGTGCTGCCGGCGCGCGCGTCCATCGAGAACTCCCGGACCCTGGCGAGGCTCCCCCGCTCCGAGGGGTGAGTCGACTTGGCAACCCTAGGTGTCACCTGCACAGTCCCAGGATTACTCCCATTAGTACTTCAAAAATCAAAATGGACTTAAAAGCTCAGAACTGCATCAAGATTCTAGCTTTGTTTTGTTGCTTTAAGCAAACAAGGTACTTAGAATCAATTAATGGGCTGGAATAACTCTGCAGAGGATTTCTCTCTGTTAAGAATTTAGCCCCACTGAAACTATATTTTCTACCTTTTCTTTAGAAACTGAGAACCTGGATTTTCAACCTTCCAACACAATGGTCACAGGCCTCACAGAAATATTACACGGGATACACTTGGGCTATGGGCCGGTGTGCTATCAATCCTTGAGTGTGTTTACTGTCATATTAGAGAGAATGAGAGAGAGAGACAGAGTGAGTAATGCTCAAGACCTGGTGAGGGATGTAAATGTGATAGCACCAGTTGGCCAGAATTACAAATGGATTAATATTATGCTGGATTTGGGTCAGTGTAACAATAAACACATCTCACAATGGAAAGACTATATGCTGGAGGCCTAGGCTACATTTCAGTGCACTGTCTTTGCCAAGTAATATTTAGATCCAATGCTGGTGTATTGTTTTTACATTGAGTTACTTTTTCAGGAAAACAAAGTCCTGTCAGAGCAAGTCAGAGGCCAGACTGAAGTGTGTCCTTGGATGGGCATAAATGAAAGATAACTGCTCTAATTTTGTAAACTCTTTTGGGAGAAACAGAGGCATCCCCCATATTGCTATCTCAGAACGTTATAATAAGGACAGGAATTTCTCCCTCATGACAGAGCAATGCCTCATTTTGTTCTCTGCTTAAAAGAATGGCTATTACAGATGCAGCTATGAAACATACCATTTGGTGCCTGATGGACTGGAGACTAAAACATACAGCATGCAGGACCATCTCATCGCGGTTTGCGGTTTGGAATATCTGCTCAACAAGTGGCATCCAAAATGGAACAAATCTTAACAAAGAGCTTGCATTTAAGATTCCTAAATCAAATGGGAATGGAAATCAGACACTGTCAGTGTGACTTTTCTAAGGGTTTCTCCAAATCATGTATCAGAATGAAAGGTTACTAGTACCACAATGACATCCCAAAAGGTTGTCAGACATTAGGCAATGAGGAAAAAAAGATTAGGAGGAGATGAAAGCATGAGCTCCAGAAAGATTAGGAATGAAGATGGTAACCTTTATATACCACTAAAAAACCACGCATTTATCACAGGACTAATATAATAGGTACAGCACTGAGATACTGGTTTGAAAAATCGCAGGTTTTTATTGTCATTAAAAGCTCATCTTGATATTTTAATGACTCTTGCAATATGCCAAAGCCCATACACATGTTTACGACTACTATTTCTGCTACTACAGATACTGCATTCAGTGTCCAAAGAGCTTTTCATACGGAGGCTGTATTTTACAAACTAGAAGAAGAAGTGATTGGATTTATACCCTGCCCTTCACTCAGAGTCTCAGAGCAGCTTACAAACTCCTTTCCCTTCCCCTCCCCACAACAGACACCCTGTGAGGTAGGTGGGGCTGAGAGAGCTCTTTCCAGAACTGTCCTTGAGAGAACAGCTCTGACAGAACTATGGCTTGCCCAAGGTCATCCAGCAGCTGCAGGTGGAGGAGTGGGGAATCAAACCCAGTTCTCCCAGATTAGAGTTCGCACACTTAACCACTACACCAAACTACAAGTAGATGCAGAAATTTCACACTGTTCCCTTCTCCCAGTGGCCTCAAGAGACCTCCAAAAAGCTGGTACCAGTGTGGTGTAGTGATCAGAATGTCAGACTAGGATTTGGGTCTAGGTTTGAATCTCCACTCTGCCATGGAAGCTTGCTGGGTGACCCTGGGCCACTCATATACTCTCAGCCTAACTTACCCCACAGGGCTGGAAGGATAAACGGGAGAAGAGGAGAAGAATGTAATCTGCTCTGAATCCTTTACTGGGGATAAAGGTAGGGTATAAATGAATGAACTAAATAAATAAATAGTTATTCCTAATTCTGACATGCTGAGTCAGTGAGTCTGGTTTGACCAGTACCTATTCTAGAACAGTCCACATAGCATAGGTGAGCGGGAAAGGGGAGGGTCCTGTGGGCCAGGCTTGGCCTCAGCATGAATGGTGTAGTCCCAAAAAGAAAGAATGTGCAGGCCACCATGACAACATGGAGCACTTGAGGAAAGTTGCTATGGCTCGTATTCCCAGTTTTACAATAATATCTAGTTAGGAATGTGAGACTCTCTCAGGTTGATAAACCCTTAGTCAGCAGTCTGAACAGTTTGATCAAAGAGATATTTCAAAAATTAATACTGGGTGTCATTCACAAGAGCGAGCATGTAATCAAGGGCTAAGATCAACTCAGGAGCTACGTTGTCCTCTTAAACATAGATAAGATGGGCGGCAGCAGCACAAAAATGGAATCGAAAACACACAAGCATCACTATGTCGAAGAATAAGAGGAGGAGGAGGCATTTTATACCCCGCCCTTCACTACCCGAAGGAGTCTTGGAGCGGCTTACTATCACCTTCTCTTCCTCCCCCCACAACAGACACCCTGTAAGGTACATGGGGCTAAGAGAGCTCTGAGAGAGCTGTGACTAACCCAAGGTCACCCAACTGGCTTTATGTGGAGGGATGAGGAATCAAATCCAGTTCTCCAGATTAGAGTTTGGCACTTTTAACCACTACACCAAACTCGACAGGTACATCTTCTGCAGGATGCAGTCAAGTATCTCCTTCCCATAGTGGATCATAAAAGAAGCGACTAGGAACTAATCACATAAAGAGCAGGAAGGCAAATAGAATTAAGAATCCATAACCACAGAAGATTCAGCCAAAATGCCAGACTTTTCAACAAACCTGACGATGGATACAATTATCTTACCTAACACAGCCATAACAGTCTTCATAAGCTTCATTGGAGTCCGTCTGCGGCTCATGGATCCACTAGTATGAGGAGATAAAACATTTGTTTTCCTCTGGACATACATGTAGATTCTGATGTACACCACCACCATGATGAAGAAAACCCCCAGGTTGGAGACTGTCCAGAATATCAAGTAGCTCCTGCTGTAAATAGGTGCCAAGGAAGAACATGTTGAAATGTCACAGAGACAGTTCCAGCCCAAGGTGGGCACTGCACCCATGAAAATAGCTATGGCCCATATCAACAAAATGAAAAAGGTGACTCTCTTCTTTGTGAGGTTACTATGAACACTCATCCGCACCACGGACATGTGCCGCTCAACAGCAATGACTAGTAAGTTGGCCAGAGAAGCCGTCAGGCTGGTGTCCAGAAGTCCTTGGCGTAAAAACCATTGGTTAACAGTTAACGTTTTGGACACTGGACCAGTGTTGAACATCAAGAATACATAAGCAATGCCAGCAAAAAAATCCGCAGCAGCTAGATTGGCTAGCAAATAGTAGAAAGGGAAGTGGAACTTCTTGTTTTTGACCACAGCAGCAATGACCAAGGAATTTGAGATGAAAATGAAGAGGCAGAAAAAAGTCCCAAAGCATAAAACAATGACAAGAGTTGTCCCTGACCACTCATCTGCAGTGTGTGTCTTACTCCTGTTGTAAAAAAAGTCCATCCGTTTATCATAGTGGCACTCATTCATCCTGGAGTATGGTATTGCATCCTAGGAGAGAAAGATGAAAATGGAGGTTAGAACTGTTTCCCCCCTTTTTCACCATTATGGCCTAACAACAAAACATGCTATTCCAAAGTCCATTCCCAGGTCCTGTCAAGTAGATGTGTGCTAGGAGTTCCAGGTACTGTTTTTCCAACCCGAACAGCTTGAAGTTTGCTATTTGCCCTGTTGGGGAACCAACACATACTGCTGGGCTGCACTTGAGACACCTTGTAGTACCATCATGGGCTCCGAGGATCCCCTGACTTCAGTTTGAGAAGTAGGGATGGGCATGAACCAGCTCATGAACTAATGTTCGTGACAAATTTTGGCTGGTTCATGGTTTGCAAACTGAAGATCGTGGCAGGTCAACCGGCACAAACTTTCCACGAACTTTCAAGCAGTTAGTGGAAGTTCATGAATAGATAAATTTCCAGATTGTCTCTGCTCAAACAAAATATTTACCAAACTTCAAAGCAACAAGGCTGGGGAATTCTCCAGCCTTGGAAATACTCTTGTCAGTTTCAAGCTAGTCTTGTCAGTTTCAAGAGGGCCCCCTTTGCCTGCTTTCCTTTTATGTTCCCTTCCCATTTTCTTGCACAGAGCTTACACCCGCCCCCCGGCCCCCGCCTTGGATATGTTGTGACTCTGGACTTTGAAAGCAGGCCTTTTAAGCTTGTGATGCTAGTGGCACTGGGGGCTGTGCAGGGTTTGCAAAAAAAAAAAAACCACTTGGATTTCTTGTGACACTGTGCTTTGAGATCACTCCTTTTAAGCTTGCAGTGCCACTGGGTTCTGCTGGACATTCTGTACACTGAGCTAGTTGTGCTGGGTTTGAAAAAAATGCCGCCCTTCAGTTTGTACTGCAGGGATCCTCTGGTTTGACATTAGTCCTCTTTTACTTGCATTGCTACAGCGGCACTGGATGCTGCTGGGCATTCTGTACACTGAACTGGTTGTGCTGGGCTTGCAACCCCCCCTTGCTTGGATTGTGATTCTGTGCTTCACATCAGTCCTGTTGAGCTGGCATTGCCATTGCCACAATGGCACTGGGTTCTGCTGAGCTTGCAACCCCTCCCCCTTGCTTGGAGTGTGATTCTGTGCTAAACATTCATCCTGGTGAGTTGGCATTGCCACAATGGCACTGGATTCTGCTGGGCACTCTTTGATTGCACTGGTACTGCTGGGCACTAGTACACTGCACCGGTTCTGCTGGACTTGCAAAAATGCTTCCCCCCCCCACCTTCAGTTTCTACTGCAGATATTCTCTGGGACTTTGATTCTGTTCTGCTGGGCTTCTATTGCCCTTGGGGTTTTTTGTTGGGCTTTTTTTCGTCCACTGGAAACAATGGATGGGAGTGCCTTCTTTGGGGGGCCATAACTCAGCCCCTGTAAGGATATTGCTCTGCCCACTTTTGATAGAGCTCAGCTGACCCTTTCTGGCTTAGTTAAAAGCCTTGGGGTTATATTGGATCCAGCTTTATTACTAGAGAAACAAAATGCAGCTGCAAAAAATGTTTTCCAGCAACTCAGCCTAGACTGTAAGATGATTACTTTGATACAGCTAATCTAGTCACATGGATCCATGCCACAGCAACATCAGGACTAGACTATTGTAATGCCCTACACACTGGTTTCCCATCAAAGCCAGTTCAGAAACTCCAGCTGGTACAGAATGCTGCAGCTTGGCTATTCTCAGGAGTTATCCAGAGCATGCATATTACTCCCATTCTACAGACATTCCATTGGCTGCCCATTTGTTACTGGGCTCAGTTTAAGGTATTGCCCATCACATACAAAGCCCTTCTTGACCTTGGTCCCTCTTATCTGTGGGACTGCCTTTCCCCCTCCGTTTCACCACATCAGCGTCACTCATATTAGCAGGGTCTTCTGCAGGTGCCAACCTGCAATCGGGCCAAATGAACAACTGCTTGTGCACTACGGTTAACGTATTTTGAAAAGCAAAAAAAGAGGACATATTTCCCGACTGACTACTTCAATCAAGTGATCACTATGACAAATCTCATTTTAAATACCCCTACTATTTAAGCTGTGGCAATTGCTACTAACTAGAAATATTCCTAACCTTCCAACCCAAAAAGAGGACATTTTCATCAGTTTTTTTTTAAAAAAGAGCCCAAAAGAGGATGGACACCAAAAAAAACAGGACACGTCCTCAAAAAAAAGAGGACATCTGTTAATCCTACCATACACATGCATTCTCCATTGTGACTCCTACCTTATGGAACGGTCTGCCTGAGGCTCCCACTCTCCTGGCTTTCTGAAAACCATGCAACACTGAATTATTCAAGAGGGCTTTTTCTGCACAAGTAATAGGGTTGCACTGTACAGAATGGTTCACAAACTTACTTGGATAAATTATTAGCAGTACTGTGGTCTGTACTGCTGTGTATACCTTACTGTAAGTAGCATCCTATTATGTAATTATTGCACTGCTTAATGTGTCGTGTTAAACTTTATGCTACGCTTCAGTTCTTCCTGACAGGTTCCAGTCTTCTACAAACCTAATGCTTTGTTTACTGAATGTCCCATTTTGTTGACTGTATTGCCTTACTATGTGTAATACACCTTGAGACCCTGTGAGAAAGGCAGATTATAAGTAATGTAAATAAACAAATAAAATGGATAAAAATATGCTGCTATACCTCATGGTTGCTTAGCCACTAATATTTATTTAAAACATATAGCCACTTTTCTCCTGACCCTCTCAGGTGGGTACAAATGATATCAAAACAATATAAAAACAATCTGATCAACAATAAACATTAAAACACTAAACAGTGTAACTGAAACAAAATTTAAATGTAAACCTTCATGTTATGGAAGCATGTTGCTAAACTAGAAGGCATTCTCTTCAATTAAGGTCGGTCATAACTTCTAAGAACAGTCTCACATGACACAAATATTATAAGTGAACCAAGGCCTTTCCTCAGCCCTACACCAAACCTCACTTGTAAGCCACTAAACTTGCTATATTCATTTCTGGTTACTATGGCTGCACAAACATCATGCCTGTTGCTCATTCACTAGTACCAGTCAAGTCCTGTCCTCTACTTGTTCTGTCAATGCTATGCTGGCAACGAGCATTTCCTGTTAGCAAGGTTAACAGAGTGGACATTAAAGAATGAAAACACATATAAGGCAGCCAATAGTTTAAGTGAGGGGATACAGAGGCATAGGAAGAGAAAGCCAGGAAGGAATGCCTCCCTAGACTGGGTAATTCTGCACAAAGAGGAGGCATGAACCATCAGATGACAGATCTGCTGTGAGGAGTCCCATTTTATTCAATGGGCTTACTCTCAGGAAACTGTTTTCTAGATTGTATCTTTTGCAGCCTGAGGATTGTTCATCTGTATATGAACTTGTTGAGAGCTTTCTTGAGGGTCAGCTCACTGAAACATTCTTGCCCTCTCTTGGACCGCAGAGAACCACCGAAGCACTCAGACAAGGAGCAGAATCTAGAATCTGGCAGGCCCATCGGCCTCTTCACACTTCATGGTTTTCCTCAGCAAGGTAACACTGGGGTCATAGTTTCATTAAAATGATTCACGGGGAATCCACTCTTGTGAATGCGGTTAATCAATGCCCCACTGCATGGCCTTCTCAAAGAAGACACACACACACACACACACACACATTTTGTCAGTCACACAGTTCGTAACAGGTCCCATGCAAATGTCTGAGTTTAAATGACCACCTATCATTTCACCACATGGCAAGCTGCCATCATCCTCTCCACCCAACTGCCTGCTTGGTTCCCACATAACATCTTTGATTCAGCAGCAATTGTTTTATTTAGTTGGCAGGGGACTTGTTTAGGGTTTCAGGTTGCTGGGCTGATGTTGCATTTAGACCAGCTCTATTCAGAGCTCACTCACAATCCTACGTCACCTATGCATTTGCAAACTACTGGGTGATTGCAAAGATATCTCATTTTTAGTCTTCTCCAGAGAAACTATACTCTGTCGCAGGTAGCCCAAGATGGGATAGCCGTGTTAGTCTGTCTGTAGCAGCAGAAAAGTGTAAGAGTTCAGTAGCACCTTAAAGACTAACAAAATATGTGGCAGGGTATGAGCTTTCGTGACTCACGGCTCACGAAAGCTCATACCCTACCATAAATTCTGTTAGTCTTTGAGGTGCTACTGGACTCTTACTCTTTTCTTCTGTCACAGGCAGGGCTGTAGCCAGTGGTGGGGCTTTGGGGGCTGAGCCCCCTATCATGTACCCCAAAGTCCCACCAGACGTTCTCCCCAAAGCCCCCCACCCCACTGCCCTGCAAGGCTTCCTAAGCTGTGCCGCCTTGGGCCACCGCCAGCCCCATAGCTGGCTCAAAGCCCTTCCTTCCTTGCTTTGGCAGGGATGGGGGAGGGAGCCTGGGGCATGCAGAGCTTGAAAAAAGCCAGGCCGGAGGAGGAATTTGACTTTTGAGTGGTTGCAGCAAAGAAGGTGCATTTATGATTTCTTAAAGAGATCTGGGGAAAGAAGGTGGGGGGCGGAGAAGCCTTGTGCCTGAACCGAAAGAGCTGCTTGGAGGGAGCATGGGGGGGGGGAGGCTTTTGGAGCAAGATCTTGGCACACAGAGGACGGGGGGGGGGGGGGGGGGGGGGTGGGAAGCGCATGATTGGTCATTGGAGGCACTGGAGAACGCCCCACCAGTTTTCCCAGTGCCCTCCCACTGTAAATTTCCTGGCTACGGGCTTGGTCACAGGTAGTCTTTGATCAGGGGAGGGAGAACCTTTGGCTTTCTATGAATCATGACATGTGGTAGCTCAGAGTATTACAGCTTCAAAATAAACTATTACCTTGTGTAGCAGATTGTAGTTACAGCTATTTGGCTGGGTAGAAACAACCGTAGCACTAACATTACAGGGTTCCACTAAAGTCTTAGCATGAGACATGCTCTACAGAGCTATTCTACGTCAGGAATATTGCCCTAGAAATCACAAATATGGGTTTTTTCCCCAGGGGAAAACTGAGCCATATTCCAGTGATATTACTGACACTTTTTAACCTCAGTGAAATGGTGCAGTGGTTAGAATGCTGGACAGCAATCTGGAAAACTCAGGTTAAGCTCTCCATTCTGCCATGGAATATCACAGGGTGTGACCTTAGGCCAGTCACTGTCTCAGCTTAGTGTTGCTATTGTAAGGATAAAATGGAGAAGGGTATGATGTTGTCAGCCATTTTGATTGAGCAGTATAAAGTGGGGTATAAATAAATAAATAAATAAAATTGCATGGCTTCTGCCTGTAATGTAGGTTAGTCTAAGAGAAATGACTGGACCAAGATAACCCAGTAAGTTTCATAGCAAGTGGATATTTGAACCCAGGTGTACCCAGTCCTAGTCCAACGCTCTAACCACTATACCACACAGGCTTTCCCCATCTGCATATGATGACGAATTGTGGTTTTCTGGGGACTAGGAAGTCAGGCAAGGAACTCAAGCACAAAGAGGAGGAGAGAAGGGAAGGAGTGTCATCTCAGGCCCCGACAGCCAAACCACAGGCTGGTTGTTAGGTGTGAACTGGCATTCAGTGTCCGGACATAAGCCATTACTGACAACTGGTGTACCGTGTACCATAGCAGGCAGCTATAAGTAATGTTAGGCAAACCATTTTCTGGGCCTCAGCCCCACTCCCCTGAGGTATGGGAAGTAATACTTTTGACCTACAGCACAATGCTGTTTTAAATTATGGAAACCTTTCAAGGCACAATGCAAATACCAAGTATTATTATACCACAACAGTATTCTAAAGCAATACAGAATATTGTTAACGTGTGCTGCATGTAGATGTTATTGGGGGGGAGGGGTGCTTTGTTTTTAAAAGCCCTGCCACATTGACAGGACATTAGGGGAAAGAAAACCACTGCTGTTAGCCCTGCTTCCAAACTTTCTATAATATTTTAAAGTTAATATGTTAAAAACATCATTAACGGGTGTAGTGCCCAGGGGTCGTTTCGTAGCAAAAGAGCTAGGGGAACTCATTAGCATAACTCATTAGCATATGCCACACCCCCTGACATCACCGGAAGTGTGTCATAAGGCCACACCACCTGACATCACCGGAAGTGTGTCATAAGGCCACACACCCCGCCCCCAACGGTCCCGGCTGCCGCTGCCGGCGGTGGACCTGCAAGGCCAGCGGGAGTGCAAGGAAGCCCCGCGAAGGCCCTCCCTGGCCCCAGGCAGGCAGGAATGGGGAGAGGCAGGGAGGAAGCAACTTACCCTCCCTCTTCTACTGCCTCCTCCTGGCTGAATGAGGGCTGGAAGCGGGGCAGCCGGAAGCAGGGGGCGGGGCTTCGTCATGTGCCCCGCCCCCGTACCTCACCCAAGGGAACTGCGATCCCCCGCGATCCCCCCCGAAATGACCTCTGGTAGTGCCTGTAGCTTCACCATGGATTGGGCACAGATCATCTACTAAACACACATTAATATTTTATGTTACTATGTCAACAAGAACTCATATTTGTTCACAAACAAACACACTGTATTATTTGCAGAAATTACCCTGTTTAAAAACAAAGTCAGGGGAGAAGGTATATCCCTGATTTAACGGACATAAGAATTAAACTACAAACTCGCTCTGTATGTATCTAGAGAGTTGGTATTAGTGCAAAGTCTTTTTCAGAGCATAATCATTTGAGACCCTGAGACAATGTTTTAGTGTGCTTCATTACAGCTTGAGAGTCTTTTCCCTCCAGTGTATGCATTAAGAGCATTCATATCGCTTCCTTCTACTACTCAGGGGGGTAGAAGGATAAAGTATAATTAAACTTTCATCTTTCTGTTCTCTAGGTTGCAAACAATTTACAATCCCACGGCCAGGAAGATGCGGCCCAAACGCCGCGCATCAACGGGGGAAGGGCCGGATCGGAGGCGGGAGCGCGACGCCAGGCAGGTGTTGACGTTGGATCGCTCCCGTTTGCCGCGCTTCCGATCTGGCCCGCTCCTGGCCCAAACTGCCTCGTATGAACGGGGCCCAGCACTATCATCTATTAGTTTTATCCAACTATTCAGATTACCACATGGTCATGCAGTGAAAAGATTAATTTGGGTCAGCAAAAGACTCTTTAACCATGACATAGATTCCCCTCTTGGCTTTTCTACTCTGGCTGAGTGCAAAATACATTCCAAGCTTTGGTAAACACCTTAATGTACATGCAGCAGAGTGGGTCTTTTAGTATCAGGTGAAATACAGCCCATTACTGCAAAATAGAACTGGAGCAATTATTGGCCCAAAATTGTTTTCTGTACTCCAGCTAATCCCATAAATTACACCTAGCTAGATCCTGCCCACGTATCTCAACTCATTGTTAGCTACTGTCAAAAGAACATGCCGCCTGTTCCAAATAGACACAATGTACTTGCTTTTGCTCTTGGCTCCAGATTCTAACAAATGTTCACTAGAATTCCCATCCTAGGATTATTTCTTTTTTCAAAACAGATTTCCCCCCAGATGTTAAAATGTGCAGGTTTGAAATAACTACAATTAATTAGGACCCCTAAATTCTTAAACCTGGTGCACACGTTACATAAAGTTGGCAGTCACCTTTAAAATATCAGTGGATTACAAGCACAAACATGCAGAACTTGCTGGGAGTATCTAATTTCCCCCTCCCCCATTATTTCTTCTTTCTGTTCCATAAAAGTCCCCAATAGCCTCTCACCTCGCCCTGTTCCTTCTTTCATTCCCTCCCAACAGCCAACCTACATTTATCTGCCCCCTGTCTTCTGCTCCCCACCTCCAGCAGTCTCTACCTTGGAAAACTATGGCCCAGTTGTGGGGTGTCGGCTGCTGGGCCAAGCCCACTTGCATGGTAGGGGACCCTCAAGGACATGGGGGGGCACATCACTTTCCCCTGTTTCCTCCTCCCCAAATTATTTCCCCTTTCCCTCCTCTTGGCAACCCCCATATCTTCTCTCCTTTCCCTGCCTATTCTCTCTTTCTCAGCCATTCACCAACCTTCCTTTTAACTTCCTCCCATCTTCAGCTATATTTATTTTTCATTTATTTCATTTATACCCTGCCTTTCTCCACAGTGGGAAAAACTTACATCATTCTCCTCTCCACCTTTTTACCCTCTGAAGTAAGTTAGGCTGAAAGCATGTAACTGGCCCAACATCACCTAGTGAGCTTCCATGGCAGATTAGTGATTTGAACCTGGGTCTCCCAGACCCTACTGTGAAGCTCTAACCACTACACCACACTGGCTTTCATATAGCGGCTGCTGTTGAACAGCAGCGAACAGCCAGGCTTAGGTGAGTCATACAAGTTGGGTAGTAACAAGTAGCCTTGTGGTTGCTGCCAAAACAGCCTTGGAACGTGCCTTCCCCCTTACTGCAAGAAACCAAACCTAGAATGCTGTAGTTTCCTAGCAATGGCTACTGAGGGCTTCCATTTCTTAAAGCTACAAGCACTCCTTTTATTATTTGGGACTTTTAACCCCACACCTGTTTATTTATTTTTAGCTTTCAGATCTTTCTGCAAACCTAGGGCATTTTCTAGGTTTGTAGAAAAATCTGTCCTGTCCATTCACAGCTCCAATCACCATATTTAAGAATCCTCAGATTTGGCCAACTTGGCTACTAAAATATACAGGTGGGGACCCTCAAACTTGCAAGGAGGGCACATCCCACCCCCCACATTTGCTTCCTTCCCTCTCTCCCTTCCCTAACAATCTTCCACCGTTTCTTTCTCCCCTCCCTTTCCCTGACAACCTTCCCCCCATCTCTCTCACCCCCCTTCTCTGACAATCCTACCACCCTCTTTCCCCTCCCCTTCTTTCAACATTCCCGCATCTCTCGTCCCCCCCCCTCCTTACCTTGACCTCCTTTTCAGCTGCTGGAGCTGCCCTTGCTTAGAGAGCTACTACATTGGCTACAGGACCTCGGGCAGCCAACAGGGTCCCCAGGAGCTGACAAGGCCCCTGGAAGATGATGCGTCAGCTGCTTAGGTAAGTCATTTGCACATGTGCAGACAACATTATTGTTGGGGTTTTTTTTAAACTCCAAATAACTTTTTTGTACGTTTTAAGATTTTGCTGCAATTGGGGGGGGGGGGTCCTCAGTTTGGAGAAAAATCTCCTTTCTGTCAGTGTGGGCCCAGTCTGCTGTTTTAAATATCTGCAGATTTAAAGTTAAATCCTAACTTTAAATCTATGCTGATGGATCTGAATTGGCAATTATGAATCAGGAAAGAGATCTTGGGGATGTGATGGATAGCTCAACGTAAGTGTTGACCTAGGGCTAAAACAGAAGAGATTAAGATCTTCGGTCACCCATGAAACGCACATCTTTTTTTAATGGAGGAAAGATCCATAAACAGATTGTAAAGTACTGGATTCGCAGCATGGAGACCTGGACTACGACATGCTAAACAAGTCGTGTTTATTGTACTTCACACAAAAGACAAAAACTGGCCAGCAGCGGCCAACTATATACACCCACCCCAGACACACCTCTAGTCTCACTGCAGGGTTTGAATCTCCTGCCAAAGTTCCTATAGGTGGACTAAAGTTGGCCTAGGATCCTTGGCCCCTATTGTTTGTGGAGCCAAGCTAGGGATTATTGGCGGTCCATGGACACATCACCAATATTGATCATGATGCCGAATGAATCCCACATGTTCAAAGACAGAATACCTCTGAATGGCAATTTTGGGGGGAAACACAAGAGGGAGGCTCTGGCCTCTATTCCCTTGTGGTAGATCTTCCAGTGCATCTGGTTGGCCACTGTGAGAAAAACATTGGATTTAAATGGATTATTGGTCTAATCCAGCAGGACTCCTCTTACTTTCATTCCATACAGCTCACTGATCAGGGCTGGTGATTCCCCCCACCCACTTTATCCCAAATTCCCTTCCCTGACCTGTACTGTCTACTAGACAGAGTAATGCAGAGCATTTCCATGCATTGCTCCATCTGGCAATACTAGAAAAACAGGAAGCACTTCATTAAAACCATCCTTCTTATTGCAAAGGTTTTAGAGCTTATGCTGCAGTTTTGATGCACTGCTAACTCTGTTCAATGCCAGTCCTATGCCCATGTACAGGAAGGAACAGCACTAAAAATAGGAATCACCTACCAGACTGTGTTGTTTGTGGGTTATCACTCTGTTCTCTGATACAGACTGCCAATCATTTCTAAAGGCATTTGTGAAAACTTTTGTTTCCACATTGTTTTCCTCAAGTGCTGATTTATGGTAATTTATTTAGCTTCTAACATCCTTGCAGTGTTATCTTTTTCGCATTACTGCCATACCTGGAAAGGAAAAGGAGGTGGTAACCTCCCTCCACTCTGCCATTTCTTTCATCTGTGCACACACATAGGGTTTGTTCCTGTAACTGAATTTCACTAGCAATGATGCTTTCCTCCACTGTAAGCCTCCTGCATTACAGGATGGCTCCTTGTACCAGAAAAAAACACTACTGTATCCATAGAAATAAATTTTATACACAGAGGCAAGACTACACTGAGGCAGGGCCCGGGTTGCCAAGTCCCCATCATCCTAAACCCAGAAATTCAACAGATGGATCCTGATGATGTCATGGGGTGGAACTGGTGATATCATATTTAATACCTGTATTAACAGCACTACGTAGTAGCGGTATCACACAGGTATTACCACATGGTATCTGCAAGTAGTCACAATCACATGTCTTTGAACAGCTGAGCTATTTACTAGGTATTAAAAAATTGAAATTAACTATGTGCTAAATGTAGTTGATTCCCCACTCCTCCACATGCAGCCAGCTGGGTGACCTTGGGTTAGTCACAGTTCTCTCAGAGCTGTTCTCTTAAGAGCAGTTCTCTCATCCCCATCTACCTCACAGGGTGTCTGTTGTGGGGAGAGAAAGGGAAGGAGATTGTAAGCCGTTCTGAGACTCCGAGTGAAGTGTGGGCTATAAATCCAACTCTTCTTCTGCAGTAAATTACTTTTTGTTGTTGTTGCATATATTTCTGGAATGTAAACTTGCCTGAGCATTCATGCCACTTCAGCCCATTAGTCCAATCTTAGATTTTTAGGAAGATGAGAACTGGAGCTTGATGGTGGTTATTCATTCTGCCCATGCTTGGGAGCACCCATTCTTTCACACAGACAAATTCCAGCAAGTTGGCTTGCAATTAATGATTACACAGACCATGGAGAGTGAAAGGGGGCATTCATTTTTTTCCTGCTCCTGGCCCCTTCCATGGTACCATCTACTCCTGCAGCACATTTCCTACTGCAAACAGAGAAAGCAACCCCCAAATAGTATAAATCTTACTCTAGGTTTCTGTTGAATGTTCTCCCTTATTACTGTGAACATTAAAGAGGAGAAAAACAAAAAAGAGGCAAAGAGCCCATGAAGAAACATCATGAATCAGCACAAAGGAGAATGAAAGGTAAAACTCCAACTTTGACTCAGCTCCAGCTGTCTTGCAGTTGAGGCGCGCCCCCCCTGGTCCATCAGAACAAAAACTGCTTACACATTTCCCCTTATATCTCAGAAACCAAAAGGGCTAGACATTACTTTTTAAAAAAAATGAAAGCTGGGAATTTGGAGGTAGAACATGCCATATTTTGAGGGACATAGCCCCCATATCTTCCCTTGGCTGGGCCTCCACCACTACTAGTGGAGTGGCATTCCATAGCAAAGCTGATAAAACGGAGAAAGCTTTGACTGTTTGACTGTTTCACCGTCCTTTTGCTTGTTTTTTTAATTAAACTAAAACATTTGTTCCCACACAAGCTATAAAGTACACAGCCCAACTTTGAAGGAAAAGCCCTCCCTACTTCCCCTCTCCTTCTCCCAACAGCCAATCCAGTGGCTGTGGAAAGGCGGCAGATAGGTGCTGTTTCCCCAGCCAGCTTCACTGATGCTAGGAGAGAGGAATAATACATGTTGGGGTGGGAAAGATCTTCAAAAGAGCACGGTGTGGGTCAGACATCTCTTCCTTGCATTTGGCTCCCTGGGTTTTGCCTCCCAACACCAACAGGGCTTGCTAGGCTCAAGTTCTTGGCCAATCCCTTGTGGTCCTTGGTCTCCTGGGGAGGCAGCTCACTCTCCAGCTTTTAAAATGAAATGCTTTTATGTTTATTGTGTGTGTGCCAATTAGAGAATGCAAAACGGATGCAGAACAGGGCTGGCATTAACAACCAAAGAGATGCTGTTGCTAATGTTATGCTAATGCTTGATGGTCCCTGAGTCTGTGGCATCTTGGGAGAAAGGGCATGTGCCTATTCCAGGCAGGGTAGCCAACCTCCAGGTGGGGCCTGGAGGTCTCCTGGAACCACAACTCATTTCCAGACTACAGAGGTCCGTTCCCCTGGAGAAAATGGCTGATTTGGAGGGTGGAGACTATATTACTACATCCCACTAAGGTCCCTCCCCTCCTCAAACTTTGCCCTCCTTAGTCTCTGCCCCCTGGTCTCCAAGAATTTCCTAGCCCAGATTTGGAGCCATAATTTCAGGATGCTTCTAGCATATCTAGACATGCAACAATGCTGAACCAGGAACATGTGGGTTGCCTAACTCCCCTGACAGAAAATAGGTTTCCCTCAAAATGTTCAGTCCCCCTAAACAGCTCTGCTTTCCACCCATTCATGCCCTTGAAGAGGGTCTGTAACACATGCAGGTGACATACATAATTTGCATTTCAGCAACACAGATTTAGACAGGAACATAGGACTATGTGGAGCATTCCCACGGCTTGTGAGATGGGAAGCCAGTATTAGTCTCCATATATAAGTACCTTGGAGTAGTAGAGGGCACTTACACATTCACTGCTCATTTTAAAAAAGCAGGGATATGATTGCACCGAGAAACCATGAGGTAATTCTAAGTAAACAAGCAGCAGCATGAAGGTGCAGAAGCAAAGAATGTTGAGAAACGACATGCACAAATGACATGTAAAGACAAATACTTTTGTGGGGATTTAATTATGTTCTTGTTAAATTAATCTGGGCCTCTCCATACTTGACCATGAACCATTAACTCTTCACTCAGTGCAACAATACGACATGCAATCCAAGCTGTAGTGAAAAGGTTTGCAACCAGATCTCTCTTGCTGAGTGCCAGTTTGCAAAAATAATGCCCTGTTTTTTGGCATCAGAACATCCAGGCTTAGTCAAGAATGTCTCAAGGGACAGAGGAACATAACTGCTCTGTGCATTGAACTGGGAAAGATTTCTGTATCACTGGTGAAAAGTGAAGAGACAAAACAATTCTGGGTTCCCTGGCTTTTATGCAATACTAGGGAAAAGGTCCATTGTGGAAATA
>NW_015171519.1:0-6547 GCF_001447785.1 Gekko japonicus
AGTTTGTTTTTGCCATCAATGGAGGAGGCTTAGTGGCTCCCAGTCATCGTTTCCCCCCACCCCCAGGCTCTTCCACCAGCTTCCAGTCCTCCTAAATTTTCCTTTTTCCGCCTAGTTCTCCAGGTGGAGCCATCCATCACCTGGAGAAGTACATCTTCCCCACCTGCCCAAAGCACCCTACGGTTCCCCCCCCATGATGAATGAGACACTTGACTTGCCGTATCAGGCAGGTAAAGGTAAAGGTAAAGGTTCCCTCGCTCGAAAGCCAGTCGAATCCGACTCTAGGGTTGCAGTGCTCATCTCCGTTTCCAAGCCGAAGAGCCAGCGCTGTCCGAAGATGTTTCCGTGGTCATGTGGGCGGCATGACTGAACACCAAGGAGCACGGAACGCTGTTACCTTCCCACTGAAGTGGTACCTATTTATCTACTTGCAATTTCTTGCTTTCGAACCGCTAGGTTGGCAGGAGCTGGAACTAGAGACGGGAGCTCACTCCGTCATGCAGCACACTCGAACCGCTGAACTACCAACCTTCCACAGCCTGCAGTTCAGCGTCTTAACCACTTGAGCCACCGCAGCTCAAGAGCTCAAGAGCTCAAGAGCAGGCAGTTACTCACTCTTTAATGTCCAGCAGTTCTTCCCTCTCCGCTTTTGCTTGGATATTTTTCATGAGGCTTTTTGCATGGTGCACAATGATGGGGAACATCTGAGTTTGGGTCGAGGGGTTGGGGGAAAGAAAGAGAAATTGCAAAAAAAAAAAAAAAAAAAAAAGGAAGCAAATACGTTCATTGATATGCGCTCACATTTCAGGTGTCTTATGTAGCTGCAACGCAGCGTGAAAACACAGGAAAAGACACGAGGACGTGACAAAACAAACTCATTAAAAACTCTTTTTTTAAGAAAGAAAAAAGCAGTAAACTGCGATCATGGCTGAATTAACACATTTTGTTAGCGTAATGGGAGGCGGACACAATTGTGATGCTAATGGAAAGTGGCATTTGTTTATTGAGCGCCAGTGTAACGAAGTAGAAGCCATCAACGGATGGTAAAAACCTCTTTAATTTATTCCAATGTTTGTCACTTGTAAGCTTGCTAAAACACAGCCTGTCTGTCTTGATTACATATTGAGGATGAGAACTTTAAAAAATGGAAGGGGGGGGGAGTAAACCCAGCTGCTAGAGTAAAAATAACAGCACAACTCTATTTTAAAGAGATGTGTGTTTTAATCCCTCTAGAGATTAAAGAAGAATGGCACTGGTGTGGTTCCTTGTGATGCTCCTTCTAGAGCCTAGGGGGCCACTCCGGAAAAGGCCCTGCATCGGTGTTGAGACATGGACAGTCAACGGGCTATTCCAATGGGGTAACCATGGAAGTCTGCATCAGCCAAAATAGCAAAGAGGGTCTTTTGTCCTCTTAAAAAACTAGCAAATTTATTATGGCTTAAACTTGCCAGAGCTCAGTCAGTCTGTCAGAAGTGCAAAGTGCTACAGAGGTGGGAAAATATGGAACACTGGCTGCAATCACACACACTGAATAAATGCACTTTCAATCCACTTTTGATGCACTTTCCAACTGGATTTTACGGTGTGAACTGACAAAATCCAGTTGGAAAGTGCATTGAAGGTGGGTTGAAAGTGCATTTATTTAGTGTGTGTGATCTCAGCCACTCAAGGATCAAGTAAAAAAACTACCCCAAAACTCTGTCCCTTGAAAAGATAGTTTTCTTAAAAAAAACAAAAAAACTTAGATGGAAACAAGCAAACAAACAGGGAAGCTCAAGTGTGACGGATCTGCCCAGTGGCAGAGATAAGAGATTCTGCCCTCTGTGTGTCTTTGGAGATACAATGGGTCGCCACCAAGGCTCCCTCTAAGCTGTGGAGTCTTGGAAGCAAAAATTCTACTTTGTGAGCGACTGGCATGAAAGCTGTGAGCGAGCGATTTGGCGACTGCATCAATCAGTTTGCCCTGGAGCCGCCCTTCCCGACGAAGACAAAAAATGTGTGAGCCAGAGGCTAAAAAACTATGAGCTAGCTCACACAAACTCAGCTTAGAGGGAACACTGACAAAATAATAACCTTTGTGTCTTAGGTGGCCCTTGTGGCCTGAGATTGTTGGGTATTAGAGATGCCAGTCTCCAGGCGGGACCTGGGAACCCCCCAGAATTACAGCTCATCTCCAGACTGCAGAGATCAGTTACCCTGGAGACAGCGGCTGCTTCGGAAGGTGGACTCTCTGGCATTGTGCCCCACTGAAGTCCCTGTCTTCCCCAGGCTCCACCCCCAAATCTCCAGGAGATTCCCAGCCTGGATCTGGCAACCCTATCATGCCCCCCCTACCCTACCGGTGGACAGGTGGGACTAGGCAACCCAACATGTATTCAGATAATATCTTTGACGGTGGGAACAAGAGTTAATTCGTTCTATACTACTCCTTAATGTACTTAATAGGCAGGGGTCATTTCCTGCAGGAGCGCACAGGAGCGGAGCTTCAGCAGTGAAGTGTCCAGGGGGCGGGCACATGCAACAAGCCCCGCCCCCTGCTCCCGGCAGCCCTCAGTCAGAGTAAGAAGCAGCCAGGTAAGCTGCAGAGACCCCCACCCCGGCCCTCCGGCCCCAAACAGTCCAGTGGCACCTTTTAGACCAAGTTTTATTCAGGTACAAGCTCTCCCTCCTCTGTGAGGACAGATCTGCACGTTCCCCCCCCCCAAATAGCTAGCAATCCAAAACAGTCCAGTGGAGCCTGAGCGGTGGGTGTTGCCTTCTGACACACTTCCGGTGACGTCAGGGGGTGGGGCATGTGCAAATAAGTCATGCTAATGAGTTATGCTAATGAGCTCCTGCACCTAACAAGGCCAGATATACTTGTGGTCCCAAATAGAAACTTTTTGGTGTGTCATTCAATTCCATATTGGAAGTAAGTATATTTGGGTACAGTAAAATATTTCTTAATATTGGATGGAATGTTCAATTGAATTATTAAATATTAACCTAAAACATGTTTATCTTTCTGCACAGCATTCCAATTGTGGTCCTATTTTATTTATTGTTAATTGCCTTACATGTGTTACAGTGACTCTGTTGCTTGTATTTTGCACTATTTGACCTCTGAAGAAGGCTCTTGTGAGTCAAAACGCGTCAGGTCATCACTGTCCTTTTGTGTGTGTATTTGTAACTTTGAACATTTTATGAGGCTTTATTTGGCCCCCTACTAGGTTTTTATATGTCTTTGTAATAAATACTCCTTTGTACACTTAATAATGTTTTTAACTTTTGGCCCTTTATGAGTTTTCTAAACTTCCTTTGGAGGTTAATAGAAAATCAGACCAGGGACTTCAGATCTCAGGTGTTTGGTGCAGCTCCTACTTGAAGGCCTGGAGGAAGAGCTCTGTTTTACAGGCCCTGCGGAACTGTAGAAGGTCCTGCAGGGCCCTGATTGCCTCCGGGAGCTCGTTCCACCAGATAGGGGCCACCACTGAAAAGGACCTGGCCCTTGTTGCTGCAAACCTGGCCTCCTTAGGGCCCGGGGTCACCAGCCATTGTTGTGACCCCGACCAAAGTGCTCTTTGGGGAATATGTGGGGAAATGCGGTCCCTCAGGTATGTCGGACCCTGGCCATGTAGGGCTTTAAAGGTAAGCACCAGCACTTTGAAGCGAATCCGGTATGCTATAGGCAGCCAGTGCAGCGCTTTCAGCACAGGTCGGGTGTGCTCTCACCTAGGGGCGCCCACCAACAGCCTGGCCGCAGCATTCTGCACCAGCTGCAGCTTCTGGATTTGCGACAGAGGCAGCCCCATGTAGACAGCGTTACAGTAGTCTAGCCTCGAGGTGACCGTCGCATGGATCACTGTAGCCAGGTCGTTGCGGTCGAGGAAAGGAACCAGCTGCCGTACCAGCCGGAGATGATAAAAGGCCGATCTGGCAGTGGCTGCCACCTGGGCCTCCATCATTAAGGTGGGGTCCAGGAGCAGTATTGTCCATTCTGACTCACAGCAGTTACCCAGAGCCTCCCATTTGTTTGACAGGTATGGCATCTGGCCTTACGGAGTCTTCAAGAAGCTCGGCATCCCTGGACCGAGACCCGTCCCTTTCTTTGGCACGACACTCAACTATCGCCACGTAAGCTCAGACCTTGATGGAAGGCCTCAGAACAAAGGGGTGGGGACTGGAGGGGTGGGGGCAGAGCCTAGTGATAGGTGGTGTCACCCGCTGGGTCAGCGGAGGGAGGGCATAGCTGGGTGGTGACGGGCGGCTCAGAGGGATGTAGGGATGTAGGTGACAGCAAAATATCTCAAAGCTGCCAATATATTTCCTTCTTTGGCTTCTGGACATCACTCCTTTTCTGGGAGACCCCGAAAAGGAAGATAAACCCCTGAAATGTTGGAGGCGATTCCTGTTTGCACCTATTTAAAATGGCCTGCTGCGTTTTCAACTAAACGTTAAAATGTCCTTTGCAGGGGATAATGCAGTTCGATGGAGATTGTTATAAGAAATACGGGAAAATCTGGGGGTGAGTATGCAATCCCCCCCCCCCGTGCTGTACGTTGCCGTGGTTTTGGTTGGCCAATCAATCGACTAACCCCCTAGGCCATTAATTGGAAGGGGCAACTTTTAATTAGGAGAGCTGTAGCTTTATCCTTCGAGGGTATTTAGAAAAAAGGAACTTAATTCAATTACGGCACCTCTCTCCGCCCCTCCCCCATCACCCTACCATGTTCACAGTAGAGGTCGCTAGAAGAGATTTCCCCTCCCCCAGGATTTCTTAAACCAGGAGTCATTAGAATACGTTGTCATTACTATTTTTGGGCAGGAACTCATTAGCATAATAGGCCACACCCAACACCAGAAACTCATTAGCCTATTAGGCCACACCCCTGCCAGCACAGCTCATTGGCATATTAGGCCACACCCCCATGTTACCAGAAGTGTGCTCATCCAGCCACACCTACCTTTTGCTTCTTATTCTCTTTACCTTGTTTGTTGTCAAAACCCACGACTTTTTTTGTAGTAGGAACTCCTTTGCATGTTAGGCCACACACCCCTAATGTAGCCAATCCTAATGAGTTCCTGCTGTTGGGTGTGGCCTATTATGCTAATGAGTTCCTGCTGCACGTGGCCAACTTGGGAGCCAGCCGGAACTCCGTTCCTGTGCGTTCCTGCCCAAAAATAGCCTTGGCTGTCGTTAAAGGGAAAGTCGCTCTGACTCCTGGTTTAAGAAATCCTGGGGGAGGGGAAATCTCTTCTAGCGACCTCTACTGTGAACATGGTAGGGTGATGGGGGAGGGGCGGAGAGAGGTGCCGTAATTGAATTAAGTTCCTTTTTTCTAAATACCCTCGAAGGATAAAGCTACAGCTCTCCTAATTAAAAGTTGCCCCTTCCAATTAATGGCCTAGGGGGTTAGTCGATTGATTGGCCAACCAAAACCACGGCAACGTACAGCACGGGGGGGGGGGATTGCATACTCACCCCCAGATTTTCCCGTATTTCTTATAACAATCTCCATCGAACTGCATTATCCCCTGCAAAGGACATTTTAACGTTTAGTTGAAAACGCAGCAGGCCATTTTAAATAGGTGCAAACAGGACTCGCCTCCAACATTTCAGGGGTTTAACTTCCTTTTTGGGGTCCCCCAGAAAAGGAGTGATGTCCAGAACACGAGCCAAAGAAGGAAATAGATTGGCAGCGTTGAGATCTTTTGCTGTCACCTACATCCCTACATCCCTCTGAGCCGCCCGTCACCACCCAGCTATGCCCTCCCTCCGCTGACCCAATGGGTGACACCACCTATCGCTAGGCTCCACCCCCATGCCTCCAGTCCCCACCCCCTTGTTCTGAGGCCTTCCATCAAGGTCTGAGCTTACGTGGCGATAGTTGAGTGTCGTGCCAAAGAAAGGGACGGGTCTCGGTCCAGGGATGCCGAGCTTCTTGAAGACTCCGTAAGGCCAGATGCCATACCTGTCAAACAAATGGGAGGCTCTGGATAACTGCTGTGAGTCACTGGTGCCCGAAGCACTGGCCAATCTTGGACCCCACCTTAACGATGGAGGCCCAGGTGGCAGCCACTGCCTGATCGGCCTGTTATCATCTTCGGCTGGTACGGCAGCTGGTTCCTCTCCTCGACCGCAACGACCTGGCTGCAGTGATCCATGCGACGGTCACCTCGAGGCTAGAGTACTGTAACGCTCTCTACATGGGGCTGCCTCTGTCGCAAATCCGGAAGCTGCAGCTGGTGCAGAATGCTGCGGCCAGGCTGTTGGTGGGCGCCCCTAGGTGAGAGCACACCCGACCTGTGCTGAAAGCGCTGCACTGGCTGCCTATAGCATACCGGATTCGCTTCAAAGTGCTGGTGCTTACCTTTAAAGCCCTTGCTTACCTGTAAAGCCCTACATGGCCAGGGTCCGACATACCTGAGGGACCGCATTTCCCCACATATTCCCCAAAGAGCACTTTGGTCGGGGTCACAACACCGGCTGGTGACCCCGGGCCCCAAGGAGGCCAGGCTTGCGGCAACGAGGGCCAGGTCCTTTTCAGTGGTGGCTCCTACCTGGTGG
>NW_015171519.1:8110-20407 GCF_001447785.1 Gekko japonicus
CCCTTAATAAATAGAACACAGTGCAGGGATGAAAGATCTTCAAACTTTTCCCCCGGAGGCGCTGAGCTGTTAATGCTAACTCAGGAGTTGAGCATTTACTCGGGGAGGAGGGGAAATGTTCAATACTCGCCCCCTCCGCCCACCCAAATAGCTGCTTTGTAAGATTGTTTAATAAGAGTCGAAGTTGATAAAGCCCGGACGCCTGCTGCTTCTGCAGAAATCTTCAGAGAAAGAGATAACCCCCAGGTAAAAGCAATCGTTTCATAAAGGAATCGGTGCTCCTGTTGAAATGGTGCCTTTAAGGCTTCAGCAAAAACATTCTTTAAAGGGAGGGAGGGTGGGTGGGGAATAGAAATTTCTCTCTAGGTCCATTCCCAGCTGCAGGCGAGAAGACAGAAAAGGGCCGGGAAGGAGAGAGCAGAGAGAAATAAAAATGCTTCTTCCATGCATTTATTGCTGAGAAATCAAAGCAGAACTGGAAGTTATGCTACAAACGGTGTTTTCTTTAAGGAAGCTCTTCATTTGGGGCTCAAGGTCTCTTCCCCCCACAGGCACACCATTATTTTGTTTTTTTCTCTCTCAAGTCGGCGGTGCACCAAGAGCGCTTTTTGAGTCGGAGAGAATCGCTCTGGATTCCTGCCAGCAAGGTTGCAGGATTGCGCCTGCTCCAAAAGCTCCGGTCACCTTTTGTTGGGAGGTTAACTGAAGGAGTTGCTAACCTGGCTGCAACTCAGGCGGAGGCTGCGGCTCAGGGTTGGAACACCTGTTTTGCATGCATAAGGTCTCCGGTTCAATCCCTGGCCATCTCCAGCTTTTAAAAAAAAGTTACAACAGGCAGAGACAGTCCAGGGTTGTTGTGATACAGAGGCAGGCAATGGCCAACCACCCCTCTTAGGCCGAATCTGCATTTGGATTTTTAAGTCATTTTCATGCTGCTGTGACACCCCTCTTTCTCCATGCTGGTTTGAATGTTGTTTGGAGAAGGTTCTTTTAAAGCAGCACGGAGGCGCAATGACAGTGGGGCTGCCCCAAAGGACGATAAACATATGCAGACATGCAAAAGTGTGCTAGCACTGTTGAGGTGTGAAGACGACACCAAATGTAGACAGCTTTTTTGAAGGCAGAGTCAGAAGGCTGGGACGCTGGTGGGAAAGACAAAGGCAGATTCCGCCTTAGTCTCTTGCCTTGAAAACCCTACTGGGTCGCCAGAAGTCAAGTCCAGCACACCCAGAGGCCAGCGGGGATGGGAAAGACCTCAGCCTGAGACTCTGAAGAGCCGCTTCCAGCCAGAGCAGACAATTGTCATCATTGTAGACCAGCGGTCTGACCCACTACATGGCAACTTCATATGCCAGGTTCCATCACTGAACTCTCCCATTATACAAAGTACCGCTCCATTTTGATAGCTGGAGGAGGCTGCCTCCCCCTCTGGAAAAAAAACCTCATTCCCCCCCCAATTAACCCGTTCCCCACCCTGTGTGCTGCAAAACTGTAGGCAGAGGAACCAGCATGAAAAAAGACCAAGGAAGCTTCTCAGCCTGCCCTTTTCTCCCCCCCCCCACTCCGCCTCAAAGGACAGCTGTAAACTTGCGGGGGTGTACAAAGATGGGGTTATGCGCTCGTCACTAACTGACTAAAAAAACCAAGAAGTGAAAAAGGAATAGAGCGGTCTGACTTCCCAACTGGATTGAGCTCGCACCAAGAAGAAGAAGAAGAGAAGAGATTGGATTGATACCCCGCCCTTCACTCGGAGTCTCAGAGCGGCTTACAAACTCCTTTCCCTTCCCCTCCCCACCACAGACACCCTGTGAGGTGGGTGGGGCTGAGAGAACTCTGACACAAACTGCTCTTTCAGGAACAGCTGTGCCAGAGCTTGTGACTGACCCAAGGGAGTTCAGACATCTGAAAATGCGGGGTGAAAGCACTGATACCCATAAACACTGGACTTTCCCCGGTGCCTGATTGCTTCCAAAGAAGGGCAGAACAGGGTGGTGATGACTGGGGCACGGAACGCAGATGTCGCTGTCTGATCACACTCTAAATCCACAAAGGTGTCACAGTGATATCGGCACAAACGGCTTCTGTGGCCACAGCCCAAGTTTAGAGGAGGCTCCCGACTCTAAGAAGTCTGAGAACGGCTTTAACAGCACATTTAAATTTGGCCCTAGCGTGGGACTTGAGGGAGCCACTTCCGGGCAGCGTGGACAGATGGACTACGTGTCTGAAGACGTGTGCTTGCCCACAAAAACTTATACCTCGAATAAAACTGTGTGGGTCTTAAAGGTGCCGCTGGACTCAAACTTTGTTCCGCTGCTTTAGACCAACATGGCTACCCACCTGAATCTACCGGTTTCACCTGTTCCCCCCCCCAAAAAAGAAAACAAATAAGATACAGACACTAACTCTCCCGGGGAAGTATGCAAAAGCGTGTGAACCATACGTCAGAGTGACTTTACTTACAGCATCAGTAGACTGATGAACGCAGCTAGAATCACCCAAGTCTCAGTGGAGATATCTGAAAGGAGCCACATCTTCGCTCTGTGTCTCTGACCTCTCTGCCTGAATCTTTTCCTACAACCTTTGGACAGGTTAGCGCTCCAGGAAGGTGGGGAAGAGAAGGTTTGCCGTTGCTGCTGTTATCCGCTCTGCCTCAGGTAACTTGGGGGAATGAACGAGTTGGCCATTTAAGTCCTGTGAAAGGGGTGGAACCAACCCCCACCCTCACCCCCCACCCCTGAAGGAGAAATAAGTAACCCTAGGAAGGATTGTGCAACTGGCTTCTAATCTCTGGAGTACACAAGGTCTTGCAAAAAGAAAAAAGAAATCAATGGACAAGTAAGTGAAGGGCCAGAAGTTTCCTTGTTACATAAACCCTGTCTTGGAGTCACGCAATCATATATCCACATGTGAACCATCCGCCTGATGAGGTGTGAAATCTAATACAACGGAGGGAATATTCTTCCCTCTGGGGACTCGAATGATGGGAATCCCTCCTTAAACAGAGACCCGGGCTTCATAACGGGCCTTGCTGATTTCCAATCATGGATGTTTTCCCAGCATGCTATCTTTTATGGCTTTCACCTTGGCATCCCAAGGAAGGCAGTTGTGATGGGAGGGATCGGACAGTTTGTACTTGAGACTAGAGGCTACAAATATTGGCAGATGTCCCTGGGGGGAGAATCCAGTCTCCAAACACATCTGTTTTTGCCGCTCTCGCGCTTCCCTTTCCCTTGATTGCATTTGTCAGTTTCCCACTACTTGCTGCACGGCCGCATTGTGACCTGCAGCGTCCCCCAAATTCCCCCACGGCTCTGCGATCTCGAAAAACAAGGATTGCGAAGACGCGGGGGGAATTGGGGGATGCTGTGGGTCAAAACGCAGCCGCGCAGCAAGTAGTGGGGAATTGATGGACGCAATCCGGGGGGAAGGGAAGCGCGAGGGTGGCGCAGCCGCTTGTGTGAAATTGGTCTGAGTGTGTGCGACTCTCTTAGGAACCTATCGGCACCCGTAGTGAATAAATATTTTTCCCCTGCCACCAGATTCCAGGAATGCTTTTGGAGCATTTGTTCCTCTGTGTGCACATGTAGTCCTTTGCAAAGACAAGCAAGCGGAGTGTGCTAACCTCACCCTCTTGGCAAACATGTCCCAGGCAAAGGACCTAAGCAAATGGGACGTTTTCCAATGCATAAGTACAATTTACTTGTAAGGGTCTCTGCCGTACCCTTCCAAGAAAGCAAGCAGGCCCAATCTGCATTTGCTATGTAAAGCGGTTTCATTCTGCTGTGGCACCAGCTTCCTTTGTCTTCAATTTGGCTTAGCATATAAAAGCTCCCCGTCTGCATCAGGACAGAGGGAAAGCGTGCAAGGGGGGGAGCATCCTCCCAGGGGCACCGGCAGGGTGCTGCACTGCAGGGAGGGAACGGCACCTGCGACTCCCCCCCCGAAAGTAAAGGGGGTGACTTGGAAGGGGGGTGTAAGGGGGGCAGGAAGGACGGAACGAGCTACATAAAAAACACAAAACACCTAACAGTTGCCAGACATGGTGTTCTGGGGACTGCCCCACAAAATAACAAATGGTTCAGAATTTCATGGGTGGTTGTGCTTTCAATCCACCCACCCCCAAAAAATATATATGATTGCAGAAAAATGTTCCCTGGCTGCTTTTAAATGCAGACGACTGGATTTTCAGCTAATTCGTTTCCTTTGTGACAATTTGTGTATCTCCTTAGAAAAGACCGGAGGGGGGGGGGGAATTCAGCTCCAGTTGTCTGCTTCTTGCTCACAGCGGCTTGAGGGCAGGGAGGAGCAATTAAACCATTACAATCATCTTAGCCCATGGCAGGTTCTACTATACATTACAGCTGGGTTGATTATTGAAAATCTTCTTTGATAATTGTGAGACGTCACCAGAGGGTATGAACTATTGAGAGACAGTTTTTGTCCCACATCTTTGTTCAGAAGAAGATCTTCCTTCGAAACGGCAAGACATTCCGGAGATCACCGTCAATATATATTTTTCTATGATTATGTATATTATTTTCGTTCACTTTTATATGATTCTTTAAAGACATATATTAAGCGTCACTTTCTCACAGTTTTTCTTGTTCCCCGTAATAAAATGATGCAGACAGCCGGTGCTGAGACGAAACAGTAGCAGAGCGGATGCGGCATGAAATGCAGAAAGAAATGTGTGAGACGATGTGAGATCGTTGGCACAGCAGTGGGAAAGACCAATGCAGATTGGACCGCAGTCTCCCCTCACCCCCTTCTTTGGGATATGTTTGCCAGGACCACCCTGGCCACTGACGGGGGACGATAGGGTTGCCAGAACCAGGTTTGGAGAAATCCAGGAGATTTGGGGGTGGAGCCTGGGGAAGACAGGGATCTTAGTGGGGTACGAGGCCACAGAGTCCACCCTCCAAAGCATCCATTTTCTCCAGGGGAAATTATCTCTGTAGTCTGGAGATGAGCTGTAATTCTGGAGGATCCCCAGGTCCCACCTGGAGGCCGGCATCCCTACCTTGGGAGCTTGATCATTGGGGTATGCTACCCTGGACTCCTTGAAGGAAGGGCTGGCCAAATAAGGAATGAAATATTAAACATTGGGACGGGGGTGGGGGGGTGGAGATGCTTAGGGGAAGCCGGAAGCCCGTTAAATTTTAATTTGAAAGGCTCAGCAGGAGTTCAGATGCTTTACTCATCTGGACCTTTGGCTTTCGTGAGTGTGTCGGTGAAAGTGCGAACTATTTGTTTTGCAGTGTAGACTCAAAGGCTGATAACAGATGAACTCCTAAGGGGCCTGTGAACTCATTTCACCAGTCAGTAGAGTGCAGCCTCTCTGCAGATTGACAGAGGCCAACCATCTCCCCACTTGAAACCCACTTCCTGAAATCTCACAGACAATCTTTCTGCAGCGGCCTCAGCTTGCCTGCACCCTCCTGAGGATACCCCCATGTAGCATCTGCCAATTTGGCCTAGACAGGGGTCATTTCGTAGACAAAGAGGTGCAGGAGCTCATTAGCATAACTCATTAGCATAACTCATTTGCATATGCCACACCCCCTGGAATCACTGGAAGTGTGTCAGAAGGCATAGGCGTAATCTTCGTGGGGGCGGCGGGGCTTCAGCCCCCGCCGAAATTTTCAGGAAGGTGCTCAGCCTCCCCCGGGAGCCACCCTTGCTCCTAGCACAGCAATGCCTCTGGCCCAGCCCCAGCCCCCTGGGAAATTGGAAAGTCTACACCCTTGTCAGAAGGCAACACCCACCACTCAGGCTCCACTGGACTCTTTTGGATTGCTAGCTATTGGGGGGGGGGCGTGCAGATCTGTCCTCGCAGAGGAGAGAGAACTTGTACCTGAATAAAACTTGGTCTTAAAGGTGCCACTGGACTGTTTTGGGCCGGGGGGGGGGGCCCGGCAACTTAGGACCGGGGGGCCGAGGGGAGGGGCTCTGCAATTTACCTGGCTGCTTCTTACTCTGACAGAGGGCTGTTGGGAGCAGGGGGTGGGGCTTGTTGCATGTGCCCACCCCCTTGGGCTCTTTACTGCCGGAGCTCCGCTCCTGTGCGCTCCTGCAGGAAATGACCCCTGAATTAGTATGTGTGTGTGTGTGTGTGTTATGTGCCATCCCCTCGCTTCCAACTCATGGCCACCCCATGAATTAATGACCTCCATAAATAAAATGTTAAGCAACCCTTAAAAAGCAGAGTAGCATTGCATGTCCTTCCACAGGGGTGCTTAACAGTAATAAAATATAAATCAGGGTCGTCGTCGTCCCCCCCGCCTTTCAGCACAAAAGTCCTCCGGCAGGTCCAAATTCCCTTTAAGGTGCCCTGCAGGTGTCAACATCTTTGTGTCACGAGGGAGGTCGGCAGAGTTCAGCACCAGAGGGTGACCTTCTGTCCCGCCCCTTCATAAACAGAGGGAAATAATCTCATGGTGCAAAGAACAGAGCTAGTGATTTCTCCTCTTCCTAAGGCGCCACTTAGATCCCTGCCAATAGAGAATCAATACGGGGTGCTGATGAGGTTTGCAGGACAACTGAGTTCAGGCTAGATCTTATCGGTGTTCCTGCAGCAGATGAGGCTGATGTTACTCCGTACAGGGCAAGACACCAGTCTGTGGGTTAGAGCCAGTGGAAGAGATTTCCACCCGCGAATGGGACTTTCTCGCCCCCGTCCATCTCCTAACCCCTCTTTAAAATGCTGCTCCTGGGGGATCAGGGGACGGCATGAGGGATTCAACAAAAATCCACCTGGTCCTTGCTTCTGTTTCTGGGATGAGAATTGTTGGCCCTAGTGAGTTTAGGAGACTGCCTCATGTTGCAGAAAAAGAGAAAGGGAGACCTCAAGTATTCCTCACCCGCCCTTAGAACTTATGCTCCACCCCCTGAGAAGAAGCTTCACAGCATTTGGCTTCCAGGCCATGCCTTTGGACTGCTGGGTCTGTCGAAAATGCTTGTCAATGTCCGTCGGTGGCCAGAACTCACTGGAGGTGGTCAACCATTTCTGTGTATTTCAGGGTCAGGACCCACAGCTAAACAATGAAGTACACGCTTCCGGGAAGGTTTTACTTTTATTGAAAAGCCATAGATGCAATAACACGAACACTGTCAGGAATGGCGGGATTTGTTGTTCAGTCGCACAGCCGAGTCTGACTCTTCGCGACCCCATGGACCAGATCCCGCCAAGCCCTCCTGTCTTCCGCTGTCCTCTGAAGTTTGCTCAATTTCATGTTCGTTGCATCGATGACACTGTCTAACCATCTCATCCTTTGCTGTCCCCATCTTCTTTGACCTTCAATCTTTCCCAGCATCAGGGTCTTCTCCAGTGAGTGCTCCCTTCTCATTTGGTGGCAAGGGGAAATGGCGGGATACCTATGCGCATAATAGGATACAGGGCATTCGTATGCACCCCCCTCCCAGCAATAACCAATTAGGTGGGCTCCCGCACGCGGGAGGCTGCTGGACTCTCTAACGGTTGCAAAGCTGGGAACGGAGAAGCTCCCACAGATGATAGACACCACATACCTCACCAGCACAACATCAAAGATAAGCATTACAGCCTTGAAGCAATTAAGCACATGGGAAGGAATGGAAAGAAAGTAGAAAACATCTCCACACTCATGGCAGCGTAGCTGACACCAAGCTTATTTAGTCCATGGCCAGTGTATGAGTTTGCAGTGGTGGGTGAGGGGGACCCACTGCCTTGGAAGGGCAGTAACAAAATGTTAGAAGGTTCCAAGGAGGGTTGGCGAAACGCAGCTGTCAACCGGTGACAGACTTACCTGGCCGTACCAGTGATATGGTGATGTTGCCAGTGACCTTGCTTCTGGAGTGACCCAGAAGTAGCATCATCATATCGCCAGCAAACTCTAGCATTTGCACAACACTCTATGGTTTAGGGTGGCCAGGCCTGTGTTGGGAAACACCTGGAGACTTTGGGGGGGTGGATCCGGGAGAGGGTGGGGTTTGGGGAGGGGAGGGGCCTCAGCATGGGACAAGGCCATAGACCCCACCCTTCAAAGCTGCCATTTTCTCCCGAGGAGCTGATCTCTGTCAGCTGGAGATCAGCTGTAAAACTGGGAGATCCCCAGGCCCCATTTAGAAGCTGTAGAAACTCTAGAGTCAAAGATCACAAATATACACTGCAAAACCTTTTATAAGTGAATGTGTTCTATTTGTTCCATCTTATAAAGTGCATGGTGTGTTGTTTATAATATTCTAAAACAGGTATATATATTCATTACGTGCAATTTCAACAGTAATAATCAGTTTATACAATTCTAATAGCTACCGGTCAATTTACATCTGTGTAAAAAGGGTGCGATCACACCGCAACATCTGGCAAGTGGAGCGCATCTGAGGCCAACCCGTGGTGTACCACCAAAAATGCATGCTACCTGCTCGAAGGTACTAGCAAACGGTTTGCGATGGGCTGCCTCCGGACTCCCTCGGTGTGATCGCGCCGGTGCGCGGCTTTTCCCTCCGGCCCCTCGTTGTTGCGCAAGCGAGGCGGGAAGGAAACGTGGTGTGCCGCCGATGCGTGGGATCGCATCCTGGCAGCTCTAATTGTGACAGCGCAAATAGCCCCGGCCCCCCTGCGTTATCCGGCCCATGTGACCAAAGCCGTAGTGTATTAACAGCAGAGTCCACAAAGTTCACTGGAGTCTTATTGCATCTGATAGCGGTACCCTGTTAGTTCAAAGTAATAGTGTGCGCACACGCGCACACACACTCCTACTGGGGCTCAGAGGGTTAAACCTGCATTTAACCAAATGTTTTGAATCCCTTAAACCACAGCGGATGTTGTCTCTAAAGAAGCAGTGTTTTAATTACATAGCAATGATTGGAGCGGTACGTGTCTCGGTGTGGGAAATTATTATTTTTTCCATTTGTGCTTTGAAAGACTGAGCCAGGGATGCACATCCGCTAATGCCTTAATTTCTTAAATTTCAGCTCACTGGGCACATGCTTTTTTCCAAAATGTATTACCATTGCTTGGCGAACAGTCCCTCATTCCAAGGGAAAATAGCGCACCTTGTCTGGTGAAGGTCTTGGGAATCCTTCAGTGGCTTTTCTTCTACTTCGAAGCTATTAATTAACCTGTCTTGTGACTTCTCCGGGATATATATTTCTGTCTTTAATTAAGATTGTTTCCAATTCTGGTTCGCTTGCAGGTGGCAGCTTGGGAGAGGATTGTCTGTTTAATGGCTCCTTCTTCCCTCTTTGGCAGTCTAGTCTCATCCTTGGAGCAGCTATCCCTTGCGTGTAAAATGTGAGTGAACCCTTATATGCGTGACATTTTTCTCAGTATCAAGAGACACTTTGGTGTAGTGGTTAGGAGCACCTTTTCCTCTAAGCTGAGTTAGTGTGAGCTAGCTCACAGTTTTTTAGCCTCCGGCTCACACATTTTTGTCTTCGCTCAGGAAGGAGGGCTCCAGAGCAAACTGTTTTGGATTGCTAGCTATTGGGGGGGGGGGACGTGCAGATCTGTCCTCGCAGAGGAGGGAGAGCTTGTACCTGAATCAAACTTGGACTTAAAGGTGCCCCTGGACTGTTTTGGACTGGGGGGGTGGGGGGAGGGCTCTGCAACTTACCTGGCTGCTTCTTGCTCTGACTGAGGGCTGCTGGGAGTAGAGGGTGGGGCTTGTTGCATGGGCCCGCCCCCTGGGCTCTTTACTGCCGGAGCTCTGCTCCTGTGTGCTCCTGCAGGAAATGACCCCTGCTCCAGTGAGCATCTGTCCTTATGTTGCATAATTGTATGCAAGGATTTGGTGTGTGTTTGTCCTAAACAGAACCGCAGTGGAGCCTGGGAACCAGGCGATAATGTTGTGCGTGACTGTCTCACCCAAACCCTGAGAAAAGGTTTCCAAGTTTCTTGGGCCTCTTTTTCAGGTAGTACAGTCACAGAAATCCATAGTGTGCTTTTCTCATATATATTTTGTAAAGTTCCCATGTGATTCTTTGTTTGGTTTGTAATCCTCCTTCAGTCTCTAGAGAGAGAGAGAGAGAGAAACTTCCTGTTTAATGCCCAGAGCAGAGGAGATTCATTTTCTAGGTATTGTCGGTTCACGTTTCTAGGTATTGTCGGTTCACGTTTGCCGAACAGGTCAGAGAAAACTTGAAGTCTTGCCAAGATCGCTTCGCGGGTTCTGTTGACACTGATCTGAGGCGTGTTAAACATTCCTTGCCAAGCCGAGCACGTGAACTGATTGCCAAAGGCCAGGATCTGGAGGTCACGTGTCACTCAAGGGGGCCCTTAACCCGTGTTCACTCTAAGCTGAGTTAGTGTGGGCTAGCTCACAGCTTTTTAGCCGTCGTCTTAGCTCAGGAAGGACGGGCTCCAGAGCAAACTGACTGATGCAGTAGACCAATTGCTCAGTTCACAGCTTTAATGAGTTAAATGAGTTTAATGAGCCAGTTTGGTGTCGTGGTTAAGTGCGCGGACTCTAATCTGGGAGAACCGGGTTTGATTCCCCACTCCTCCACTTGCACCTGCTGAGGTGACCTTGGGTCAGTCACAAGCTCTGGCACAGCTTTTCCTTGAAAAAAGAGCCGTTTCTGTCAAGAGGTCTCTCAGCCCCACCCACCTCGCAGGGTGTCTGTTGTGGGGAGGGGAAGGGAAAGGAGTTTGTAAGCCGCTCTGAGACTCCTTCGGGTAGTGAAGGGTGGGGTCTAAATCCAATCTCTTCTTCACCAGTTTGATGTCGTGGTTAAGTGCGCGTACTCTAATCTGGGAGAACCGGGTTTGATTCCCCACTCCTCCACTTGCACGTAGCTGGATGACCTTGGGCAAGCCGTAGTTCTGATAAGAGCTGTTCTTTAAAAAAGAGCAGTTTCTGTCAGAGCTCTCTCAGCCCCACCGACCTCACAGGGTGTCTGTGGTGGGGAGGGGAAGGGAAAGGAGTTTGTCAGCTGCTCTGAGACTCCTTCGGGTAGTGAAGGGCAGGGTATAAATCCAATCTCCTCTTCTTCTTCTTCTTCTTCTTCTTCTTCTTCTTCTTCTTCTTCTTCTTCTTCTTCTTCTTCTTCTTCTTCTTCTTCTTCTTCTTCTTCTTCTTCTTCTTCTTATGCCAGTCGCTCACAAAGTAGAATTTTTGCTCACAGGACTCTACAGATCTTAGAGGGAGTGTTGCCCTTAACCCCGATAGAAAGGGAGGTGCGAGCTGAAAATTCTCTCCATCTCTGACCTTCTTGGCAATTCTGGGCAAAGCTAGAATGATGACTCTGCTGGGCCTCAGGCATGGTGCCCCTTAGTTTGCCACAGGGCCCTGCCGAAGTTTCGCGTGATCATCTCCTCCTGGACACCTATAATTTGTACGTATTGCTAGATTTGGAACTGCCGGTGCGGATGGTTTTGAAATCAGTAGGGAACCCTTTGTGTCCCCTCTCACTTCAGGGACCCCAAGATCACCAAGTGCAAGGGGGGGACATGCGTGTTGTTCTCTTTAAATGACCGATCCACCCCTTTGCTTCACTGATGTCCAGGGGTCATTTCCTGCAGGAGCGTACAGGAGCGGAGCTCCGGCAGTAAGGAGCCCAGGGGGCGGGCACATGCAACAAGCCCCGCCCCTGCTCCCGGCAGCCCTCAGTCAGACAACAAGCAGGCAGGTGAGTTGCAGAGCTCCCCCGGCCCCCCCAGTCCAAAACAGTCCAGTGGCACCTTTAAGAGCAAGCTTTATTCAGGTACAAGCTCTCCCTCCTCTGCGAGGGCAGATCTGCATGTCTCCCCCCCCCAAAAAAGCTAGCAATCCAAAAGAGTCCAGTGGAGCCTGAGCGGTGGGTGTTGCCTTCCGACACACTTCCGGTGATGTCAGGGGGTGTGACATATGCAAATGAGTTACGCTAACAAGTTATGCTAATGAGCTCCTGCACCTCTTTTTCTACGAAATGACCCCTGCTGGTGTCCATTCACTCCACTGCTGTTGATGCCTCTCGGGCACCTGTCATCGGCTGCAGGAAATCCACCCAGTCCTGGGAATGGAATGAATGGATCGACGGGGAGATGAACTGGAGAAAAGAGGATAGGTCTGTCGACAGCTGTTAACTGCGGTAGAAGAAGAGAAGAAGAGATTTGTTTGTTGGTTTATTTTATTTGTCTATTTATTTCAGGGCGGGCCACGGCACTTCAATAAATACAATAGAATTCAAAACACATTAAAACGTATAAAAACAGTCATCATGCTTGCCGTAGGGAGAATCCGGCCGACTGATGTAACTAAGTATGGCCGGTTGTCAGTGGGTGGGAGACCGCAACCTCGGGGGGGGGGGGTAGGGGGATGGCGGCTGCCTCCGCCA
>NW_015171519.1:20515-22296 GCF_001447785.1 Gekko japonicus
GACCCGAAGGAGTCTCAGAGTGGCCTACAATCTCCTTTCCCTTTCTCTCCCCGCAATAGACAGTGGGTGGGGCTGAGAGAGCTCGGATGGAGGACTGCTCTTGAGAGAACAGCTCCGAAAGAACTTGTGACCAGTGTTCCCTCTAAGCTGAGTTGGTGTGAGCTAGCTCACAGTTTTTTAGCCTCCGGCTCACACATTTCTGTCTTAGCCCAGGAAGTGTGGCTCCAGAGCAAACTAATTTATGCAGCAGCCAAGTTGCTGGCTCAGAACTTTAATGCCAGCAGTTCACAAAGTAGAATTTTTGCTCACAAGACTCCATAGCTTAGAGGGAACATTGCTTGTGACTGACCCAAGGTCACGCCAGCAGCTGCATGGGAGGAGTGGGGGATCCAACCCGGTTCTCCCAGATTAGAGTCCGCACTCCTAACCACTACACCAAACTGGCCCTCAAACTGATAGCTAAACCGAGCCTCCATGTACAGAGGCAGTATACCTCTGAATACTAAATACTGAGAGAAACTAACATGGCGTGTCTACTCTCCCCTTGTATCTGAAGAAGTGAGCGGTGACCAGTGTTCCCTCTAAGCTGAGTTAACGTGAGCTGGCTCACAGTTTTTTTGCCTCCAGCTCACACATTTTTGTCCCTGCTCAGGAAGGAGGGCTCCAGAGCCAACTAATTTATGCAGCAGCCAAATCGCTCGCTCACAACTTTAATGCCAGTGGCTCACAGATTTGAATTTTTGCTCACAGGACTCCAGTGCTTAGAGGGAACATTGGGCCGGTGACTCACGAAAGCTCCTCCCCTGCCACAAATTTTGTCAGTCTTTAAGGATCTCCTGGACTCTCGCTCTTTTCTACTGCTACAGTCAGACTCCCACGGCGGCCCGTCTTGGTCTCTCGCCTTGCTTGTGAGCTCGCAACGGTATTTACCTTGCAGCCCTTTGAAGTGGAACCCTGGACAAAGGCTGCTGTTTCATTCTTAGAATCTAATCAGGACTGCAATTTGGCAGGGGGGATGCCGCTGCAAATCCTCACCCTTCCCCTTGCGCAATGTCGGGGGACTTTCCAATGCAGCAGAAGGACGGGGGTGGAAAAAAGTTCACCCTCCTCGGTCGCCATCAGCAGCCGTCTCCGGGGTTGGCCTTCTTTGCCGCCCTAATTTATTTATTTATATTTATTCATTTATTAGATTTGTATCCCGCCTTCCCCAAATGGGCTCAGGGCGGCTAACAACAGAGGCAAATGCCATAACAAACAATTAAAACAGCATAAAAACCATCAATAAATAAAGTGCGGTGCTCTTGAGGTTAAATCTTATTTCTCCGAGATGGTTTCCGTTTATCAACCTACCCTGACAACGGTCAACTAGGCATCTCCCCAGGGCCGGCTCACTTATAGGTCTAATCAGGGCTCTTTTTGTAGAAAAAGCCCAGCAGGAACTCATTAGCATAATAGGCCACACCCAACAGCAGGAACTCATTAGCATATTGGGCCACACCCCTGACAGCACAGCTCATTAGCACATTAGGCTGCACCCACATGTTACCAGAAGTGTGGTTATCCAGCCACACCCACCTTTTGCTTCTTATTCTGTTTACCCTGTTTGTTGTCCAAACCCAGGGCTTTTTTTGTAGCAGGAACTCCTTTGCATGTTAGGCCACACACCCCTAATGTAGCCAATCCTAATGAGTTTCTGCTGTTGGGTGTGGCCTATTATGCTAATGAGTCCCTGCTGGGCGTGGCCAACTTGGGAGCCAGCCGGAACTCCGTTCCTGTGCGTT
>NW_015171519.1:22425-27005 GCF_001447785.1 Gekko japonicus
CCTGGTGGAACGAGCTCCCGGAGGAGATCCGGGCCCTGCGGGACCTGGTGCAGTTCTGCAGGGCCTGCAAGACGGAGCTCTTCCACCAGGCTTTCGATTAGGGGCTGCCACTGCCCCCCCTGGATATATACCATCTTTAGGGGGGGGACTAGGGCTCAGGAGGCCAGGTAGAAACATCTGGTAACATCTAAAATATTATCAATGCCTACTGGAAATGTTTGGGCTGTGCTAGGGTTGCCCTCTCCGAGACGCTGAGATTCTGAGATTCCGATATGAATTTAGTTTTTGAGCACTTTAATGTTTTAAATGGGTTTTTAAATTGTACATGATGTTTTAATTGTACTATGGTATTGATGTTTTATTAGCAAGTTTTTTTCTTGCCTTGTAAGCCGCCCTGAGCCCCACGGGGAAGGTCGGGGTATAAATTTAATAATAAATAAGTAAATAAATAAATAGGTGCTGCGCCCCCAACCGTAGTGCTCCTGGGGGAACATATGGGGAAAGGCGGTCCCTTAGGTATGCTGGACCCTGGCCGTCAAGGGTCAATAATTGGCTGCCGCTTTCATGTCATGTGTTTGGATGCTGTTGCTTTCAAGTATGTCCCGTTCTGTCTAGGGACAGTGACCGTGCCCTCCCTGTGAACTAGTTCCATGCACCATGCACCGTTGCACTGTCAGATCCGCAGGCAAGCAAAAGGGCCGATTAAACAAAGAACCGAGGGCATAGAGTGGCAATCTGATATCTCTAGTGCATCGAAACTTGGGGTTCTGTTAAACATCAAAAGCACTATCGAACTGGCAGCAAATCTGGCCTCTGTGGAAGCAAATAGTTTTAGAAGGGGGCGTTTACTCTAGCTAGGCGTTCAAGCTCTCCCTTCTGCGGTTATTGAGGGTAGGTAAAGGTTTCCCTTGCTCGAAAGCCAGTCGAATCCGACTCTAGGGATGCGGTGCTCATCTCCGTTTCCAAGCCGAAAAGGTAATGGCATGGGGCCCAAATTCCCTAATCTCTTGAGCGTACCAAAGGGCCATATTCCACATCTGTTTCTGAATAACAAAAAGGATGTAATCCCTGAAATACAACCCTCCTGGGCAGAATATGTATTTATTTAAATATACTCTGCTGTTCTCCACAATATTTTACATACTTACTTCATTTATGCCCCACCTTCCTCCCTAACAGGGATCCAAAGCGGCTCATGTAGTTCTTCCTTCCTCCGTTTTATCCTCATACCCACCCTGTGAGGTAGGTCAGGCTGAGATGTGTGACTGGTCCGAGTTTCCATGGCCGAGTGGGGAGTCAAACCTGGGTCTCTCGGATCCTAATCTGGCACTCTGACAACTACACCATACTGGCTGTTCTCCATAATAGTACCTTTATTGAGGGAAAGTATGATAAAATTCCCTATGCAGAAAGGAAAGGTTATGCTCTTGCTCCATAGGGGAGGTTGAGTCGGTAAAGCACATGTTCTTTAGCTGTCCACTCTACAGGGAGGTACGTCTTGGTGTTATTTCTCTGTTACTTACTTGATATGATCCCTGGCCACATGAACACTAATAAAGCAAGGCTTCTCTGGTATTTAATCTGATGATAATTCTAAGAGCACATATAAGACGTTTCCGTGGTCATGTGGACGGCCATGACTAGACGCCAGGGCACACGGACCGCTGTTGCCTTCCCACCAAAATGGATACCTATTTATCTACTTGCAGTTGGCAGGAGCTTGGGCCAAAGATGGGACCTTATGTCTGACTAAACTGGTCTGAAGACCGTAATAAATGACAACAACAGCAGCACTGTCAGATCTGGCGGGCCCCATAATGTTAACCACTTGAGCCACTGCAGCCCTCTCTCCATAATAGGGGGACCCAAACAAAGCCTATAATGTCATTCTCTCCTCTTCCATGTTTATCTTCACAACAACCCAGTGAGGTAGGCTAGGGAGAGTGAGAGAGAGAGAGACTCGCCCAAGATCACCCAGTGAGTCCAACACTCTCAGTCTCTGCAAAAGACGGCTATTATTTTGTGGTGAAAATGTTTGGTGTCGAAACCAGGTGGCACCCCAGGTTCTTTTTTTACCACTTTGCCCTGTTTTTGCGCCGTTCCCTTATTTTCCCAACCGATCTCGTGAAGAAGTCCAAAGCGTCTTTGGGGAAGAGTTTCACATTCATTTTCCGAAGGAAAGGAATGAGGAATGGGCCTACAGCTGCAAAAGGCGGTTTATTTATTTATTGCATGACGGAGTTAAACACCAGAAATATATAATAATACAAAACATGTAACCAGGTTGATAACGATGGGTATTTATTTATTTATTTATTTCATTAAACTTATGAATCACGGTGGCTCAAGTGGTTAAGACGCTGAACTGCAGGCTGTGGAAGGTCGGTCGTTCAGCAGTTCGAGACCCGAGTGCGCCGCATGACGGAGTGAGCTCCCGTCTCTAGTTCCAGCTCCTGCCAACCTAGCAGTTTGAAAGCAAGAAATTGCAAGTAGATAAATAGGCACCACTTGGGTGGGAAGGGAACAGCGTTCCGTGCGCCTTGGTGTTTAGTCGTGCCGGCCACATGACCACGGGAACGTCTTCAGACAGCACTGGCTCTTCAGCTTGGAAATGGAGATGAGCACCGCAACCCTAGAGTCGGACTCGACTGCCTTTCAAGCAAGGGAAACCTTTACCTTTAAGCAGACTCTGGGCGATTTACAGCCTTAGAAAGTATTTAAAATACAGTCAATATCTATAAGTCTGCCAACGGTAAATCCATAATTTATAACCGATCCAAGATGGTGATATAATAATCCCCCTTGACCAACCGCACCACTGTCCCGCACGGCAGGGCAGGGAAGGGTACGTAAGGGCCATAGGAAGGGAAGGGAAGGTGCCAGTCTTGAGCTCTCATTGTTGCCCTCAACTAAAAGCCTGGCGGAACATCTCTGCCTTAAAGGTGCTGTGGAACTGCATCCAATCCCGCAGGGCCCTGAGGTTGTTTGGCAGAGCACCACCAAGTCGGGGCCGAGACCAAAAAGGCCCCGCTCTGGTTGAGGACAGACAGACTTTCTTAGGTCCAAGGATCACCAGTTAGTCGTTACTAGCCGATCTCAGCGTTCTTCTGGGGACATATTGGAGGAGACGATCCAATATGCAGATGGTATGCTGGCCGATTGGGCAATCCCTCTAAAAAGTAATGTCTAGATTTTCAGTCCTCACAGTCGCAGCTGGGGAGAGTTCCAAGAGGACGTCTGGTAACCCTACCTTATGTTAACGGACCATCTAAACCAGCATTCTGTTTCCGACGGGAAAGCCGCAGGCGGGGCTCAAACGTCTCAAAAGACTCACTTGGCGGGACTGTAAAGCGATCCCAAAGAAAGGTAATGGCATGGGGCCCAAATTCCCTAATCTCTTGAGCGTACCAAAGGGCCATATTCCACATCTGTTTCTGAATGACAAAAAGGATGTAATCCCTGAAATACAACCCTCCTGGGCAGAATATGTATTTATTTAAATATACTCTGCTTTTCTTTGCAATATTTTACTTACTTACTTACTTCATTTATGCCCCACCTTCCTCCCTAACAGGGATCCAAAGCGGCTCATGTAGTTCTTCCTTCCTCCGTTTTATCCTCATACCCACCCTGTGAGGTAGGTCAGGCTGAGATGTGTGACTGGTCCGAGTTTCCATGGCCGAGTGGGGAGTCAGACCTGAGTCTCTCGGATCCTAATTTGGCACTCTGACAACTACACCATACTGGCTGTTCTCCATAATAGTAAAAGGTAAAGGTAGAGGTCTCCCTTGCTCGAAAGCCAGTCGAATCCAACTCTAGGGATGCGGTGCTCATCTCCGTTTCCAAGCCGAAGAGCCAGCGCTGTCCGAAGACATTTCCGTGGTCATGTGGCCGGCCATGACTAGATGCCAGGGCACACGGAACGCTTTCCTTTCCCACCAAAGTGGGTACCTATTTATCTACTTGCAGTTGGCAGGAGCTGGGGCCAGAGACGGGACCTCACTCTGTCAGGCAGCACTCGGGTCTCGAACTGCTGAACTACCGACCTTCCGGTCTTAACCACTTGAGCCACTGCAGCCCTCTCTCCATAATAGGGGGACCCAAACAAAGCCTATAATGTCATTCTCTCCTCTTCCATGTTTATCTTCACAACAACCCAGTGAGGTAGGCTAGGGGGAGAGAGAGAGAGAGAGAGAGACTCGCCCAAGATCACCCAGTGAGTCCAACACTCTCATCACTGCATCACACTGGCTGTCAAGAGAACACAAAAACCTGTTGAGTTTGAAGGTAAGTGGGAAGCCAGAACAACTGCATACAGGCACATCCCAGTGGGAAAAGGTGAATGCTGTATTGCTGCCAGGCACTCAAAGTGGAGGGAGGCACTCAAAGTGGAGGGAGCGGTGGCGCAGGCAGTACAACGCCTGCAGTAACAACGCTAGCGAACAGCCACAATGGCTGTTCGAGACCCACCGTGGCTGGAGTGAGCTCCCGGCCCTAGTCCCAGCTCCCGCCCACCCAGCGGCTCGAAAGCATTCTCAAGTAGACAAATGGGTACCTGCCCTAGGTGGCAGGGGGCACCC